>NC_090933.1:783360175-783663205 GCF_040938575.1 Ambystoma mexicanum | reverse complement strand
TAGCAAGAAGGTCAGACGAGCTGAAGTCAGATGCATGGCATGCTGGGGCAAAGGAGGAGAAGCGAGCCAAGATTGGTGGCATGACCGCGGAAAATTGAGGAGGACCAGAGGTCTGCATAACAACACGGAACCCATTCTAGTACAAAGAGTGAAGAAGCGGGTAAGAAGACCCGAGACGCCAGACCACAAGGAAAGGCAGCTGATCTTCACCAAACGAGAATCCTGGTTTGGCAGGGATAGTGGGAGACCCAGGGAAGGATATGAGAATCATGACTAGAATGCTCATACTCGTCACAGTCAAGAGAGAGAAAACGTAATAAGAGTGAATGAGAATCATTACTGGAATGCTCATGCTCGGGAGCCGACTTCAGCAATTTCCCGCCCGCGGTTGGCGAGTGTCCAGACGTGGTCCAGACAAGGGGAGGCAGCGAGGTGATTGGGAAGGTGCCCGCAGCCAAGCGGCACCGGTAGGCGAGAGCCCGATGTCAGTATGGCACACGCAACCAGTAGTGTAATGTTGTGCGGGTGGCGGGAGGAATTGTGAACAGGGTGGCAGGTGGTTTTACAGTGTGTTAAGAAAAGAGTTTGGTAATTCAGCGGCGATCGATGTATAAGGTGTAGGGGGGTTACAGAGTGAAAGCCGTCCCTTCTGGTGTTACGGAGCGTGCTGTGTGGGGCGTGAGCTCTTACGTGTTGTTTGGCGAATCGCACTGATTGTTCTAGATCGAGGACACCTGTACGGGTGGTGTGGCATTCCTATGAGTTGGCATTGTAGGTCGATGAATAGATGAGGATTCCTATTAATTGAGTGTTTTAGCATGGTGAATAGATGACGTATTCCCGCAAGAGGTAGCTAGATTGTTTCTCAGTGCGGAAGGTAGTTGGCTGGTAAAACTCCCCTGGGGATGGGGCGTATCATAGGCGAGGTGACGCAGTGGGTGCAGCACAATTATAATAACAAAAGTGATAAATGAATACCCCACTCCAGGTGCGGTGGGAAGACAGCTGTGGGGATTGTGGGAAATAGCATTGTTAAAATGGGCGTGCATTTCATGTTGCAACTGTACGTACCGGTAACCCATTGTATTAGATGGTGATGTCACCCATAGGGCTTGCATAGGACACTGCAGTCTTCTTCACATTAATTGGAACAACGGCACGTGGTTAAGGAGGGGTGAAGGGGACAGGAGGCCATGCAGGGAGAACGCTGGCACGTCCTCAACCAAAGGGGGTCGTGCTGAGCAGCGGGGCGATCAGTGGCAGGGGGAAGAGACAGGAATACACTGCACAGGCAGTGGGGACAGAAAGAAAGGAGGAGGGGTTAGAAGAATACAGCAGGCGCGCCATGCAGCAGCCGTGCAGAGAAGGCGGGTGGCTCAAAAGCACGCCGCACTGGGTGCAAGGACGCAGGGGGCCTTGTGCACCATGGGTCGAAGGGGGCCCTAGCTCCAAAAGGAGAGGTATGAAGGGGGGCGTTAGCATTGTGAATAACAGGAGAGCGGTGGTGGCCAGCACGAAAATACTGTTGTAACAATATTGCTTTTCATTACAGCGGAAAGTCGGAAGTCCCCAAATTACGAGGCTAGGTGACAGTGGTATATACATCGTCATATTTGAAAATGCCCTCACATTATGGGTTAGGAGCCGACAATGGGTTCCACACATTAACACCACCACTCCAGCACATCTGCGCAACACTACCATCGCACAGAGACAAAATAGTAAAATCCAGTATTGAATGGACCAAAGGGACGGACGAGAAGATAAGGATGCTGTGGCCACCTAATGGTAGTTTTAGAATGGAAGCACAAAATTCATTGTTAGCGTATCTACACAACACATAGAAGGGAAAGAAATTGGCAAGCCACTTATAGGTTTTTGACCTCTGGAGGATGTTTCAGGGGTATAGCCCGGGGATGATGAGCATGCAGGAGGTAAAGAAAGAGGAGGTGTGCAAAGGGGAAGGGTGTAGTGTGCCCACAGCTCCTCCTCCTCATCCCAGTGACGCAGCACAGCTTGTCGAGGAGAGCGAGGAGGAGGCAGAGGGGACATACCCAATAAAGGAGGTAAAGAAAGAGACTGAGGGTTTGTACCCCATGAGAGAATTGAGAGAAGCAGCACGACCCCAGTTAACAGCCACTGAGGGATACTCAAACCATGCATACCGCCCACCTCCGTACACACAAGAAGATCAATGCCAGAAAGAGTCGGGTACAGGGAGTACAGTAGACACCAAACAGGCACAGAGGAGCTCTGGTAGCATGAAACAGACCCAAATAGATTTGGCGAGTATAGGACCAGACGAGTGGATAGCAGCACAGGTGTTATTGAAACTTCGGGGGATGGTAACAGGAGAAGAAGAGAAGGTGATATAAAAGGTAGATAAGGAGGAGGTAGGACACACTCAGAAGGGGAGCGAGGTATGTACCAGGGAGGAGGGAAACATGACGGAGGAAGAAGTGGTGGTGTTGGAGGCAAAACTAGCAGAGCTAAGGAAGGCGCAAAGTGTATTGATTAGACAACCCAAGCAAAGGGAGCGGGAGAGGAAGGTGAAGATGCAAGTAGGACGGGAAGCACAAGCAGAATTAAACCAGCAACAGGAAGAGAGAGGGAAAAAGCAAGAGGATCGTAGAAGGGGGAATTACAGAAAGGATATCACGTATGGAGCAACGGGAGATTAGGAGGAAAGAAGTGGAACGGGAAGAGAACGACAAGGAGATAACACTATGGAAAAATAAAATTATATCAGAGAGTGCACGGAAGTACAAGGAAGGGAGAATAATAGAGAGTATATTGGCAAAAGAGGGCGGGACGTGGAACGGTAAGGACAGAGACGCAAGGGTGATAGGTCAGGTAAGTGACGCAATACAGGGAGACGGGAGGGTGGCTAGGGCAGGTAAGTGATGCGATAATGAACGAACTTCGGAGGGCGAGAATGGAGTTAGAGAATAAAGGAGACCAAAGTAGTAATCAAGGGCCAAGAGGAACTAGCCAAGCACCTAGGAGTAAGTTCAATGCATGTAGTAGTGCATGCAGTAGTAAAGAGGTAGGGAAACCACAGCTACAGTGAGACACGGAGGGGACAGGTGAGTACACAGATATAGATTTGGAAACTGTAACAGTGGGAGGAACACGCCCATGCACAAAATTGACATTCTCAGACGGCTTTTGTATTGAGGAGGAGGAGGGATCTTCCAGAGGACAGAGTGATGGGAGTGGAGAAGGACTAAGTAAACTATACATCACACACACAGGCTGCAGGTTGTCATGGGAGTGCAGGGCACAAGAAGAAAAAAAGATAGGACGGGAGGGCAAAACATCACAAAGGGAAGGAACGCTACGACCAATGATGCCACCAGCCCAGCACACACCATATGTCAACAGATTTAGAGACCTCCCAGGACACCGAATGGAGGGACCAGCCACCACACACAACAAGGACCAGGCGGGCTAAAGGAGAGGTCATAAGGGCATAGGGGACACACGGCTTGCACAACACCTTACTGAATTTATCGAGGAATTTTCTGACATGGAAGAGGAGAGTGAGTACACACACACATCACTGTAATCGACGCACGCCAGAGGAGATAAGAGAATACAAACAAATGCCATTATTAGAGAGAGGGGGGTCAAGGCCACAATATGTCCCATGGAAGCATGCAGACAAAGAGAATATTAAATGCTGACTACCATCTTTGAGCAGAGGGGCCGGAAAATGGATATATGAAATGGAGAAGCTAACTGCAGGACACAAGTTAGCAGTTGGAGATGTCAAGGGGTTATTAATTTCCATATTGGGTGACGCAGCAGATGACATTTGGAAGAGGGTGGGATTCCCAGGGGTGACCATCCGTGACACTTCACATGACGGGGCACCATTTGCAAATTGCAGACATGCACTATGGCAAGCGCTGAGGGTACAATACCCGGACACCTCAGACATAGGGGCAATAACGTCACACAAAATGCTTGAGAACGAGGACCCTGTTAATTACATCCAGGAAATTCAGGAGAAGTGGCACCTGTAAATGCGGGAGCCATGGGACAAAACAATATTTTACTACATACTGATACAGGGGCTTCCAGAACCAGTACAGAGGCAGCTGAAAAAATTGGTAGGAATGGAAGCAAAAGCATGGGCAGAAATACAGCTGACGATAGTACATCATTGTAGGTTATGGCAAGAAAAGATGAAACAGAAAGAAGAAGATAGGAAGGCAGATGAAGCAAAACTGGTTCAGAAGAAATTGTCAAAATATGCCATGGAAGGTGCACTGATAACAAGCTCCACCCCACCGACACCAGCTGCTGCACAGCAGTCACAACCACCAGCAACACTGTCACAGCAAGTACCAATTACAACACAGCAATTGCCACCACCACCCCCATACACAGCCCAACACATATACCCACCACCAATGGGGGTGGATACACATCAATGGGTAACAGCTACACAACTAACTACAGAGGGAGGGGTGGGTTAACAAGAGGGAGGGGATTTGGTCCAGCGGCACACCAGTCAGGGGAAGGGTTCCGAGGGTTTAACCAATACGGACAGCAGGGGTATTTAGACAACACTGGAGGATACCTGTGGCAAGCACGAGAGCCGCCAACGTGCTGGACTTGTGGACTAGTAGGACTCCTATCATGCACATGCAGGGCAAGGCCGACACAAGCAGGATGGGGAGAGCAAGGGCAACAGGGTTACAACGGTGGACAAAACGACTACCAACAACACAGCTACAACAAATGGGCGAAACACACATGCAACAGCAAGAGGGACTGACACAACAAGTGCCACAACAACCAAAGCAGTAAATGTACGTGACGCCTTTCCCACAACAAATGCAGCACCAACCAGCCCAACACCAAATACAACAGCAAATGACGACGGCACAACAACAACACATCCAAATGGTACAATAGCTCACACAAATACAAGACACCACACACCCACCTACGGACACGCCAATACCACAGACGCAAATCGGAAAGGTGACGATACTGGGTCACAACCCATACACAGGGAACAGACAATCATTGTACCCCCAATAGGACAGCCTACAGACGTCATTGTTGTGTCCCATCCTGTCAGTAACACCTAACCGTACGGAGGAACCACGCATAAAGGTGGCGATAGGTGACAAAACATTTTCTTTCCTTGTTGATACGGGGGCCACTAGATCCTGTATTAGGTTAGGGAAGTTCAATTTGTCAAGTGATGCCATGCACACTCAAGTATTCTCTGGGGCTCGAGGGCTGGTTCCTTTTACTGGTAACAGCTCCTTTTCTGTCGGAGATCACAACCTATCTCTGCCACTGCTATACGCAAAACAATCATCACCAGTAAATATACTGAAGAGAGACATCATGAGCAGATTGAACATGACTATATCCTTCACTGACAGGGAATAATATGCTTAACACCAGGCATACACATGCTCACCACATGACACATACTTCAGGCTTACTGTGTCAAACAGTGGCAAGGGCAGAACCAGTGGACGGGCACATCTTCCAATACAAAACAGACATGGCAATAGCATGGTTACAGGGAATTGAGGGTAAGGTGTGGAGGAGACCGGCAGCATACCTCTTCAGACCACAAGCGCCCACTAGTGAGGAGGAAGGGGCAATAATATCAGTGGATTTCGAGAGTATTGTGGCAACAAAAGACTACTGTCCACGCCCAGGACGGGGAAGGGAAAGAGTGGGGCAGTAATAGCATTGGCTGAAGGATGCAGGCTGACGCAGGTATCAGACGAGGAATTGTTCTCAGACGAAGCAGGAGATGGGGAGATGGTGTTCCAGATGAACGTCTACATTTGGTTGAGAGTGACATAGAAAGAAGTAGCACAGAAAATGGCAATGGCACTAGAGGTGCCCGTCCCCACACAATCAGATTTGTATGAGGAAGACCTAGCAGCTGTGCCCGCATCACTATGGACTACTAGTCCCTATGATGAGGGAAGCATAAAAAGCATTGGAGGGGTAAAAATAAAGCTAATAAAGGCAGCAATGCTGCCCAGGGTGAAGCAGTGTCCACTGTCTGAAGAAGCTGATGAAGGGATTTATGAAACAATACATGCCCTAGTGGAAAGAGGAATATTGGTACCATCAGAATCACCATGCAACACCGTGGTATACCCAGTGCGCAAGGCAAATGGAAGGTCTTGGCATTTCATACAAGATTTAAGACCTCTTAACCACATTGTGGAGGCAGAGTACCCGATAGCAGCTAACCCAGCCACAATACTGTGCGGAATACCAGCAGAGGCATCACCGTTCACTGTGATTGACCTCTAAAGTGCGTTCTTCTCAATACCACTGCACCCTGACTCACAAGATTTAACAAGTTTCAGATACACCAACACAAAATGGAAACACACTAGGCTACCCCAAGGGTATTGCGAGTCACCATCTTTCTTTAACAGAGTGATACAAATGGACCTAGGGAACATCGACCTGGAGAGCACAATGCTGCAATATGTAGATGATATCATCATCTGCAGCACCACTGAGGAAAAGTGCAGGAGGGACTCTTTAAAAATCCTCACAGTGCTGGCTGAGAACGGATACAGGGTTGACATGGAGAAACTGCAGTACTGTCAGGGGCAAGTACTATAAATCGGGCAGATCATTTCACAAAAGGGAAGGAACATTGCACCACAAAGGGCACAAGCAATAAAGAACACACGACAGCCACAAACGATAAGGGAACTGCAACAATTTCTTGGCCTATGCAACTATTGCAAAGCATGGGTATTCGACTAAGTTGGGATGGACAAGAGAGATGGACAAGAGAGATGACTGATGCATTTAATGAACTAAAAGAAGCCATTTCAACAGCATCAGCTCTGGGTACCCCTAACTATGATGATGAGTTCTACATATTCTCATATTGCGATGGTGCAGTCATGAAGGCAGTGCTAACACAAAAGACAAGCATGGGACACAAACCAGTAGCATTTTACAGTGGCCATTAGGATCCAGTAATAATGGGACACTTTCTGTGCGAACAACACTTGGCTGCAGCAGCTTTTGCAGTAGAAAAATCATCATCCATTACTATGGGATGCTCCACCACACTATACGTGGAACACGCCCTCTTCGCGATATTAAACAAAGCAAAATTCACACTGACTACTCAGAGAGCAACAGGGTATGAGATTATTCTCTCTAGACCTGAATTGAAAATAGTAAGGTGTAGCAATGTCAACCCAGCGCTGTTCATAGCAGAGGAAGTGGCCGAAGGAGAATATGTACACGACTGTACACAAGCAATTGAATTTTTCTCATCCACTGGAAAGGTAGAAGAAAATGCCCTAAAGGGGGGTGAGGTGTTATACATTGATGGGTCATCAACAATTGACCAAAGTGATGGTGTGAGGAGAACTGGAGCTGCTGTAGTACGATTGAGGGAGGATTGGACATATGTTCCGGTCAAAGGTGTTAGATTGCCCCAACAATACTCAGCACAAGCAGCAGATTTGGTGGCACTGATCATAGCTTTAGAAGAAAGCAACGGGAAAATAGTAACAATATACTCTGATGGTGCATATGTCACCTCAACAGTACATTCAGGATTAATAAAGTGGCAAAGAAGAGACAGATGGTACTCCAGTGCAATATGCTCTCCTCCTGGGTGAACTAATAGAAGTAATAACATACCCAGCAGAGGTAGCCCTGGTGAAGTGTCAGGCACACACAAATGGAGAAGATCCAATATCAAGAGGTAATGAAACAGCAAGTGCACATGCAAAATATGCTCTCTACTTTGGAGAAAACAAAAAGAAAAGGGGAGGGTAAGACAGATGATAATAAAGGATGGGTACACACACAACCCAGACACACAGATTATGGTACTGCAGGTGGCAGCCCGAATGGCAGAAAAGGAACTGTGGGTTAAAAGAGGATGCACCATGTCCCCCACAGATGCACTATGGCAACAGAATAATACAGGGAAAGTTGTGAGGCCCCTGGCCCTACTGAAAATAGCTCTGGCCCAACTACACCACCCCACTCATGCAGGGAAAGAAGTAATTGAAGCACGAATAAAAGAATCATGGTTCTGCCCCAAGCTAAACTCACACGTTGCAAATTTCATTAGCAATTGCCTCACATGTCAACAATTCACGGCCGGTAACACGCTGCAAGTGATCAAAGGTACAATACACCAGCCTGAAGGACCCTTTTTGCACCTACACAATGACTACATCGACATGAACAACGTATACCAAGGATACAGATACATGACTGTAGTAGTATGTCCCTTTTCAAGGTGGATTGAGGCCGGCCCATGCTCTCATGCAAATGCATTTAGAGCAGCTAAATTTTAAGTAAGGGTGGTCTTCCTGAGGTGCGGAGTTTGTGAAGTATTGAGGTCAGCCAATGATCCCCACTTTGCCAATTAATTATTTTAGCACATAACTGCACTTCTGGGATTCAAGCATAAGTTTGCTTGTGCATACCAGCCACAAGTCAATGGTGTCTGTGAACGCCTCAATGGCCTCCTGAAAGAAGTGATAGCAAAAACCCAACAAACAATCAAAAGGAGCTGGCTCTATTGCCTTCCTCTGGCTTTGTTCAAAATGAGGAATAAACCAGGTTTGGACCACCACCTCACACCACATGAGGTGGTGACCGGACGACAGATGCACCTTCCCCTCACACCACCATCAAGGGCGATGAGTGACTGTCATGGAGCAAGTACTGTTTTTGGTAAAGAAATGCATGAGTATGTCCCTTCCCTGGTTACTATTGCTGCTTTTATCTCTAAACAGATTCAACGGATGCAGGGCGGGTCAGAGAACAACCAACTGGAAACAGCAACCAACGAGGAACAGGAACTGACTGGACAGTGGACAGTCCCCTCACACCACCATCAAGGGCAATGAGTGACTGTCATGGAGCAAGTACTGTTTTTGGTAAAGAAATGCATGAGTATGTCCCTTCCCTGGTTACTATTGCTGCTTTTATCTCTAAGCAGATTCAACGGATGCAGGGCCGGTCAGAGAACAACCAACTGGAAACAGCAACCAACGAGGAACAGGAACTGACTGGACAGTGGACAGTGAAAGAAGGAGACGAGGTACTCCTTAAAAAACTATCGGAGAAAGTGAATGCCCCTAGATTTACAGGGCCCCACACAGTCCAGAAAGTGGCCCCTAGGGCCGTCAAATTGTCCGATAAGGACGTTTGGACACACATCTAGGACATCAAGCCCTACAAAGCACAGACCTGCCCCCATCTCTACAGCGACAGGGCCAACGCTTCAGCAACGACAACTAACAACAACACAGCACAAGCGCCAGATACCCCAAAAGACACAAACGACCAACCACCCATGGTTACGAGGTCACAGACCAAGTACGCCCCCACACCAGAACAATAAAATTATTATCATTAGGAAACTGCCAATAGAAACTGGAAACATTTGTTTGTCTAAAAAGCATCCACCAACAGCAAAAGAAGAACATTATCGGAAAGATCTGTGATATACACCACACTGTGTAAACACATGCATGCTCTCTTCTCTTTTGTCTCGCACATGCAGGTATTGCGCATTGTTATTGTTATATGAAAATATCTGACAAAAAAAAATACGCCACTGCCCAGGGGCAAATTCTACCCACAGACGATATCCCAGAAGCACTGTCACAACAATTTGTATACATTATAAAAAGGACAAAGTACTTAAGGCCCAGGAGAATATGCATATATTATAACGCGTTTCTCATGCTAATAGTATGTTTGTTTCCACAGCTCCACGCAGCATTACCTGCCTTCAGAGATAGGACGGTAAGGAAGGTGTGGGAGGAGCTTTTCGCCTGGGCATTGAACGACCACTTGATACGCAGGGCTTGAAAAACAAACACTAACAGAAATAACGCAACTTTTTAAGAGATTTTCAGGTGGGCACCTATATCATCTAAAGTAAAGTAGCTGCAGGACGGCAGCACAGGTAAGAAAAAAATGCCAGTGGTAATAGCAACTGTAATAAAGATGTTTGGGATATTCTTCACCACTAGTCTGATAACTGCCGCTGTCTGACAGGCATACTATGCTTTTCATGTGACCACAACTCCCACTACTAACATTTCCCCTACCATGGCTGCAAGGAGAACTGTGTCAGGTGGTACAAGTAACACGCGACCCAACATAAAAAGAGGTAAAGGTAGTGTTTCTATAGATATACATGCGGTGGACACATATCTTACAGAATCCGCACACGTCACCAACACCATGTGGTATAAACACATGTTCAAAATTGGTAAGGACACAACAAAGGACAACTGCTATGCGTGCTCACTGATCCCATAGCCCCTCAAGAACATTTGTGGTTACTGGAGTACCAGCCACAACAGCAGAATGCCTTTTATATTTAGCATTATTTCAAACACGAGGGCGAGTTCAAGGTAAACAGGCAACACTAAGATGGAAGTCAAGGTCAACATACCCCTACGAAGACAACTTCATCAAGACACTACCAATGTATGACAATTCTTGGCAGCTGACCGAAGGACTTCAATACATAACCGACAGACCCGACAAAGGAGACACAAAAGAGGTCACATTGAACTACCTGCCATGCAAATGGAATGCAAGAGAGGATGGAGGTGAACCAGGGTGCTGGGAGAGACCACTAATACTAGTGTATGGCAAAGTATATACGAAGAACGGATGGGTGGATGGAGTAGTAGGAAGCAAGGTAGTGACATTGGCAAAATCCTCAGTGATGACAGTACAAGAGGAAAATGACAAATGCTTCAAGGAATGGACAAAGAATGCAGCGCTGCTAACTTGGTTGGACAAAGAAGAGGAACCAATAACGATAATACCTGTTGCAGCGCCTACACTATGTTACCAGCACAATGGTGAGGTTGATATTGGAGTAAACGAAGGATGTAAAAGAACAATAAAGATTCCTGAGGGGGGAGTAGGAAAAGCCATACTGATAGACCACCATTGGGCCCGCGGAACAAAAGCTTATAACAGCCTACCACAATCATGGAATGGGATATGTACCATGGTATACGTCAACGTACCTTCCCTGGTAATACCACAAAAACACATCAACCTGGAGAATTTCCCTAAGATGGACGAAGGAAACAAACGGAAAAGAAGGTCCCTGGATAAAGCAGGAAGCGCCGCAAGGAGTGACGTTACTACAGAGAAGAAAGTATCCAGATTAAAAAGACAAGGTGAACCATTGACTGGTAATTACCCATGGGGCAGGCGGAAATAGCACTGAGTGAGATTCCACCAGCACACAGACTATTCAGAAGAGTGTCAAAGTTCTTTTCCTCTGTCATACATCCAGGAGTGCAGGCTATGCGAATGCAAAATGGCTACAGATTACAAGATGGGAGCTAATGATGACGATTAACTCCACCGTTAACGGATTCAATGCGATTTAAGAAGAACTTAGAGCAATAAGGATGGTGGCCCTACAGAAGAGATATGTGGTAGACCTTTTGACAGCAATAGAAGGAGGTGTTTGCGCAAAAATTGGAAGCTCCTGTTGCATGTTCATTCCTGCAAACAACAAGGACAACGGCACGTTATCCAGAGCAGTATCCCAGCTGGCCAAGATGCACGCCAAGATGGAAGAGGAAGCAAAGGGGGTGAAGAAGGATGGTAGCTGGTTTTCATACCTCTGGTCATGGATGCCATCATGGCTGTCGGATGGTCTCAAGGTTGTGGCAGAATGCATGATCCCTGGAATCACTTCACGAATGGGGATAAAGTTATGGGTGGCAAGGTCGAAGTGTACTGCCGAGGAAATGATAGGCATGCATGTGCAAATGCCCGCTGAAGATGACAAGCACACAGATATAATAATAAAGGAACGTGAGAGGCTGCGGCAACAGGTAGTGGAAGCAGACTTGTACCCACTATCGATAAAAGTTGACAATCCACGAAACCCGAAGAGCTATGTTGGAAAATGGGTTTATTGCAAGCCAAGTGGCGGATGCGTCTACATGTACTGGTCCTTTGAAGATCACGTGGACCGATACGGACACTTGGCAGGAATAACGAAGGTATGGTGAGTAAGAGGAGATAAAAGAGTGGATAATTTTGTGGTTGACAAGTCGACCAGAGGAGGGACTGAAGAAGGAAAATGAGACGATTCCTTCCCCCAATTCCTGTCCAGACCATGGCCTACAATGTCACGACCTAAGTACCCACCGTGGGATGAGTTCAGCCCTCTGACTGCTGCCCCAGATGTCAAGATCCACCGTGGCCATGCCAGCACAACCAGGCCAGCTGCGCATTACCCACGGCATGTGGTGGGGCCTCGGGTGGAGCTGAGGCTGACCATATGGACCAACTCGATTAGACGTCACCCACCAGTATCGCCATTGTTAGAGATGACATGACAACATAGCCAACGGACAAGAACACACGTGCCACCAAGAACCTGGATCAGACACACACCAACCCACACGAAGAACATACTCAGTGCTATGACGTAGAGGACCGCTCACACTCACACACATGCATTGTTGTTATTTTTTACATGGGCTAACTACTGCACTTACAGAAACACAAGATGCCAGAAGAGCTTGTGTATATGCTTGCAGACACTTTCGCTACTAAAAACCCTGAAGATGTCACCCTATAGATGGACTAATATATAAGGACCCAAGTACACACCTCATGGCCCCCGTGTTATGGACTGTATGCCATCACCCTTAGACTAGGCCAAGGTAGGGCGCAAACCAGAGTCACTGGGCTCGGAGCAGCTCAGACGGATCGGCAAGGTGCTGATCATGCAGAACAAACCCTGACGGGAGCCTCACAGCCAAGGCCACGGAGTTGCAATCGACACGCCACGCTCCCAGTGCCAAGGTTACACCTGCCACTGCTAAACACACCTCGGAGCCGAAATACAAATCAAATACCCATAATTCTGCTTCAGCCACAGTCTCCCAACACGTGACCAGGCTGACCTGATACAATGCCAATCTCCAAGGACCAGAGAAGCTCTGGGGTCCCACGTCTGGGACCCGGACTGCAATAACCAAGTTACAAGTTGGACACCGGCGGCAATGGTAAGGGAGCATCCAATAGCCAGTAGTAAGACATGTCCATTGTCCGCCACTGACACATAGTCATACATTGTTGCTAATGTCAGGTACGTTACGAGCTGGGAACGGCGATGGTCCCAGGCTTGGGGGCTTGCAGATGTACCAATCAGAATACGAGGGGCTAACCACTGACGACACTATAATTCAACCAATCACTAACTTTCTTCATGTAACACTTTCTATGTAGCCATTTTTAGGGACGACCCAAGCGTACCACCTGACCTCTTCTGCACCACTAATATTTTCCCCCATACTGATCCATACTGACCCTACCACTCGGGGGACCAACCCGGAGTAGCGTTAGGTTTAGGGGCTAGTTTTCCCAGGTGACGCACGTAGCAGCATCATCCAATTAGAAAAAGGGCCTGCGAGCCCATCACTGCTGAGATGTTCCTGCTCCGAGAACCAGTCCCTGTCTGTTTTGTGCAATAAACAGCAGTAACTCATTGCTCTTGTGTGTGCCTCATACTCATTTGGGACGCGGGAGGAGTTGGGGCCTCCCCAACCCCGGAAGTCCACGGACGGCCCTGCCTAACCCCAGGAAATCACCCCAACAGGGGGTCAGATGAACTGCAAAGTAGGGGTCAGTGTGGAGGGATGGCAGCAGAGACAGGCGGTAACTAACCCGGCAATGGGCAGCCATGTTTGGGCTGTTGCTGCTTATTGACTCTTTCCTCAGCCCTCTGAATGTCTCACCATGTGAACCGTCGATGTGTAGGGCAGCCGGGACAGCCCTCGGATCTGCTGATGTCACATGACTAAGTATACAGCCACAGCCACACCATTTCTCGCCTTTCATCATGCACACTGAATGAGCCGTCCTCTAATCACATAATGAAAGTGCCTCCAAGGGGGCACACTGTTATTCTACGTACAAATTCCACGCAGAGGGTAGTACTTGGCCACCACGTGTAGTGAATTCTCAACAGTGCAATAATGAGTGGCCCTTAGCAGGAGTCTGACAAGCAATCCACCCCATGTATTCCACTGCATGGAGCCTCATTTTAGGCAACATTTGATCGCTTGTTCATTTTCCATAATTACATCAAATTAGCTTGTGTTCTCCTTCAGCTTATCAGGGGGTCGCTTTGAAACACAATTTACTGGCTGGCTGCACATCAGTAACACACTGCTTACTGAATATTTACCAGCTGCGCTTGAATACCAGACCTCATCTGTTCAATAAGTAGTACAAAATCTGGCAAGAGCTGCTGAGGAGTGAAAGAATAAAGTCTTTCGTCTTTCAGCTATTATTGCCCTATGGACACCTATCCCAACGCCCATTGCATCCCACTTTGTTATATAACAAATATATTTTATTAGCAGTCTGATGCCCCATGTGGGTAGATTCAGGTCCCCAACGACCTCAGTGGTTCACGGTTGACCCTGCGCCTGCACCTTCCTGCAGAATGGTGTTGTCCAGAGGCGGTGGGTGATCTGCTAGAATGCTGCTCCCCACACCACTGCTCCTCTTGGCCACTAGTCTGTCCGAACTCTGTCACAATGTTGCAACACACAAGCGTCATATAGCGTGCACCAAGATGAGGTTGGAGGCTTAGGACGCACATCAAGCCATCAAATGAACACAGGGGTGTTGCTAGGGGGGGCTAAGGGGGCTATAGCCCCTGATCTTTTGGTTGTAGCCCCGGATAGAATCTCAGGAGCTACAGCCAAAAGACTAGCTAGCCCCGAGTCCCAACAGTTCTGACATCAGCTTAGCCCCGGGTCTTTTCCAGACCTAGCAACTCCCCTGAATGAACATATGAAGAGCTTGTGAAGGGAGAGCACCCACACAGCCATCCTTCCAGCAAGGCATACAGGAGTCAAATGACACCCTGAGACATTCACACTTAACATTCACCCAGGGTTCCACATAACAGCGCCAATATGGTGTTAGACATGCTGTCGCTCCCACTGTTTAAAAGCACTGTAAATAGAAGTTGGAACCACATTGTCAGATTATGGCTCTACAAAAATATGACAAAATCACTAAATGGGGGTCATTCCGAGGTTGGAGGTAAGGGGAAAACGATGCCGGTAAAGGATTACCGGCATCGCTTACCGCTCCAGGTTATTCCAACCAGCCAAACCGCTATTAGCGGCACCGTAAATAACGGTGCCTCTAATAGCGGCATGGGCGCGGGCACGCGGCCCATCATACCGGCAATAGCGGCATGCTGTAAACTGGAGGACATCACAAGTCAAGCGGACATGCAAATACCGGCATCATGAAGGTGCTAAAAGTGGATACCGGCATGCCGTAAATACCGGCATCGTTGACCAACAGTAAAATGCCATGTGCAGTGTTCCCAACGGCCACAGGTGCACACCATCAGCACAGGTGGAGGCAATGGAGTCTGGGCCTGTACAAAAGGAGCACACCCACACACCACACCCCTTTCCATACCAAGATCAATCCAATAGTAGCATCAATACTTCAGCTGGAGGACATGCTTGCATTGCAACACCAGCAACAACACCAACAGCAACAGCAGGCACCAGAGAGGAGACGCAGCAGGAGAAGGAGGGTGAGACAGGCTCAGCATGCCCCACCAGTGCAACCAGTGTAACCACGCATGCAGCCCCCAATCCCAAACATCAGAGCCAGTCCATTCAACCCATCCCCACTCTACTGTAGGTAGTGTCGGTGCTCCACTTCCTTTCCACAGCCACCTACCAGCACAAAATGGGGCAAATGCATGGCATATCACCAACCTTATTCACTCGCATCCTGAAGCAAGTGCTGGATGCCCTCCTCAAGCACACAACGGAATACATATCCCTACCACGGACTCCCCAGGAGATTCTTGAAACAAAATGTGGCCTCCATGCACTGGCAGGCATGCCAAATTGTGTAGGTGCCCTTGACTGCACCCACGTGGATTTGGTGGGCCCGCATGCCATGGAGGTGGTTTACCTTAATCGCAAGCAATACGACTCCAACAAGGTGCAGATGGTAGGCGACGCCAGCAAGATCATCACACATTGTTGTGCCCGATATCCCGGATCAACCACAGGAATGCTGCATGTCACCATGGGAGAGATCAGCACAGAATGCCTAACATTGCAGAGCCTACTGCCAACGCTCCCCATCGGAAAATCCTACAGAACGCTACACATCACTAAATGGACACGGACACAGCTGTATGTGTACACAATGCATGAGCAACAAGACGGCAGAGCACACCGTGTATCATCTTGAAGATGCAACCCACACCATTATTCCATGGCACAGGACACATTGAGGGCATAAAAATGGCGTGCATACATCAAGGGACATGTGCATGTGGCCAACGATAATCTGGCGGCATGTGTATCTGATGCAACGTGCCCCTGCCCCCTGACATTGAACTGCAACCACCGGGTGATGATGAAGGGGATGAAGAAGTGGCTGCACATCATTGCGCTGCCGATGCACAGGAGGGATGTGCTGTGGGTCAGTCAGTGATTGCACAATATTACTGACACACATGGCTGCAGAGGCTGATATGATAGTTTGACAGAGGGCACTCGGTGAGGGGGTACATGTACACTATGCACTGTATATGAATAAATGACACATGCGCAATGATGAATGTCCACTCAGGTCTTGCTTTTGACACACCGGGTGTATTGAAATTAGCAATGATAACGATAGTATTTGTATTTGTATTTTATTTATTTGTATAGCGCACCAGGCCCGAGGGCATCCCGGCGCGTATCTTAGAACAACAAGGAATAGCAGGTACAGGTAGGCAGTTGTAATTACAGATAAGGCAAAGGTTATAGTCACATTGGAATACAGGCAGTATACATGTACAGAATGATGCAATAAGTAAATTACATGGAAATGCAGTAGACCGGTGGTAGTTGTCAAGGAGTGAGAAGAGGAGTGTAGAGTATCAGGGTGAATGGCAGTTAGTCAAGTGTGGTAGATATCCAAAGCTTGGCTCTTTGTTTGAATAGGGTTGGAGAAGATATGGATCTGGTGGTAAGTGGAAGTGAGTTCCATAGTTTAGAGGCTAGAACTGGGAAACTTAAACCACCGGCTTTCTGGAGTTTGTATCTGGGAATGGTTAGGCAAAGTGTTTGGGCTGATCTGAGTGACCTGGTGGGTGCATGCTGAGAGAATCGAGAGGCTAGGTAGATGGGAGCCTGATTGTTAACACATTTGTGTGTGAGTGCAAAGGATTTCAGTGAAATCTGTTGGGCGGAACTGAGAGCCAGTGTAGACTCTTCCTAGTTTCAGAGATGTGTGCAGATCTGGGGATGTTGAGGACGGCTCTAATAGCATTATTTTGGGTGACCTCGAGTTTATTGAGGTTACGTTGGTTAGTCCCTTGATATAGTGCATTAAAATAATCAAGTTTAGACATAACCAATGTCCTGGCCAGAGTAATGCAGTTCTGTGTAGAGAGGAAGGGGCGGCAGGCTGTAACAAGCTTGCATGTGTAAGCAGAGGCAGCAACAACCACATTGGTTTGTCTATTGAGGGAAAGCGTGGAATCGAGATAGATCCCTAGAGTTTTGGTGTCTTTAGTCACTTTGATGGAGTTGCCATCAATATTGAAGGTTTTGAACAGTGGGTCAAGCTTGTTCAGTCTCTGTTGGGTACCCAGGATGAGGAGCTCTTTCTTGTCATCATTGAGACAGAGCTCATGTTGGGCCATCCATGCTTGGATGACTTGGTAGATGTCATTCAAAGTTTTGGAGTCAGCCATGTATTCACCAGTGATGGGAATGAGTATCTGGGTGTCATCAGCATAGTTGGTGTAGGTGACACCCAGATACTCAAGTACATCAAACAATGGTTTGGTAAATACATTGTTGGTGAAACACAAGAACCTTGTGGCAATTCACACGGCACTGGGGTTGGAACTGCGGATGAGGTAGGTGAAGAAACTCTCATGTGTCTGTTATCTAGGAAGGAGCTGATCCAGTTGGTGGCTTTTTCCGAGAAGTGGGCAGCTGTTTTCAAGTGGCAGCAGAGGATTTGATGATTGACCAAATCAAAAGCTGCCGATAGGTCAAGAAGTAGTAGGAGAGCTAGTTTGCCATTGTCTTTTAGATCCTCAGTTTGAGTTTTGAGTTCTAATAGGGCTGTTTCTGTCCCATGCTTAGGTCTAAATCCGGATTGTCTAGTACCAAGTAAATTGTTGGTTTTTAGGTATTTCTGGATCTGTAAGTAGGCTGCTCTGTCTAGTATTTTTAGTACAAAAGGGACTGTGGTAATGGGTCTATAATTAGATGGTATGCAAGGTTCAAGGGTGGGTTTTTTGAACAATGGGATGAACCAGGAGTCCTTGAGATTATGAGGGATGATGCCCGATTGAAATGAGGAATTAATAAAGGTGGTGATGAAAGGGGCAAGATCATGCGCGGATTCCTTAATGATGGGGGCAGGGCAGGAATCGTCATGGCAGTTTGAGGGTTTTGATTTACTGATGATATTTTCGACCTCTAGGATGGTGAGAGGCGCGAAGCTGAACGGGGTATGAGTAAAGGAAGGGGTGGCCATCTTAAATGCCGGGTGTAAGTTTTGGGAGGTGGTTAGTAAATAATTTTGTTTAGCATTGATTTTAGAGTGTAGAGTGGTTATTTTGGTGAGGTGGGCTTTTTGAATATTGTTGCACCACGTGCTGTCTTTGCTGCAGGTATCAGGGATCTGCGAAGGGGATTCTAGTTCTTTAAGAATTTTGAATAGCTCCTTTGTGTTGAAATCTGCCTGCGAGATGCGTAAATTGTACATCTCTTTTTTGCTTATACAATAGCTTCCTTGTAATTCAGGGATGCTATGAATAGGTTGTCTTTGTTGGTCTTGCATGGGAGACTTTTCCAGAGAGCTTCGGCATTACGTTTTTCTTTGCGCAGTACTCTCAGTTGTGGGGTGAACCATGAGTTCAGGTGGGCTCGTTGTTTGGATTTCCATAGTTTGAGGGGTGCAATGGTGTAATGGCTTTAAGCAAGGTTGGTTAAAGGTGTCCACTAGGACTGTGGGGTCATTGTGCTGTGAGGCACATTTGTTGAGTATAGGCAGGATGAGAGGGAGTAGTTTTTCCCTGGTGATGTTCTTTTTGTTTCTTGTAGGAATAGAGGGTGCCAAGGTAGGTTTGGGTCGTGGGTTGTTGGCTGGTAAGTTGAAGATGATAATGTGGTGGTCTGACCAAGCACAGGCGGAGTTGGAGCTTATCGACGTGTTGCAGTTTAGGTCAGCAATCCAGTCGAGGGTTCTTCCCTTATGGTGAGTGGGTTCGTGAATACGGTGCGAGAAACCTAAATTAGAGATGTTGCTAGCAATCTCGTTGGCCTGGGGATCCTTGGGGTCTGATAAGCCAAGATTAAGGTCGCCCAGTAGTTAAGACTTGGGAGTTAGGTTTGGTGTTGTCAGAGAGGATAGATGTGATGTCATCCGAGAAGGAGGTGAGAGGGCCTGGTGGTCTGTAGATGAGGTGCAGTGAAGCAGTATTAGTAGGTGATAGAGAGAGTTTGACTGATAGAGATTTGGCAGAGTTGAGTTGAATGTTGGGAATAGGTCTCATGTTAATGTTATCTCTGTGAATAAAGGCAACGCCACCACCTTTGGAGAGGTTGGAATTGCGGTCATTTCTGATGATGGAGTATCTGTCTGGGATAGCTAGGGCCAAAAATGGACCTGAAGCAGCATGTAACCAGGTCTCCGTGATGGCGATAAAGTCAAGATTTTGGGGAGTGATGAGGTCTGCGATATCGAGAGCATGGGCCGGAAGGGATCTAGCATTGATGAGGGCTCCCTTTAACTCTTTGTTAGGATGGGCCACTGGGTGGTCGGGTTGAGCCTGCGTAGATGGGAGCAGGTTGGTAGTGTCGTGTAGGGGTGTACTACGATGGGCATGTGGAGCGTGAGGCAGTCTAGTTCTAAGTCTATAATTCTTAAGTTGGAGTGAACAAGGTTGATTCGGTGTGGGCTTGGTCGCGAAATGTTGAAGCCACAAGGCAGGTGCGTTAAGATAGGGGTTGGTGGAGTGGTCGACGTGAGAGTTAGTCATGATGTTATGAGTGGGCGTGATGGGTGCAGTAGGGAAGTGAGTCAGAGGTATGGTGTTGTGGATCATGATGGTGGTTGGCGAGCAGAGGTGATGAAAGAGGGGCACGGGTGTTTAGATGTGTGGTACACAGTGTGAACAGGCTAGCAGTGTGATTGGGATTAGGTGTGCAAGGAGGAGGCTGGCAAGGAGGCGCAGCGGCATATCGATACACATGGCAAAATGTTATTGACAAGCAATATCACGAAAGTACAACAATTCTAGCAAATCAAGGAAAATTAGCAGTGTAATTAGCACTATAGATGTGATACAGTACGTATTTAGAGTTTTGGGTGTTTGGACGTTAACAACAAGTGCATATAAAGGTACAGTAGTGTGTCAGTGAGGTGGCCGGTATGCGCCATAAAACACAGCAATAAGCGAAATACGATCATTGAATAGCCGTTACAGACAATAGATATCGTTGTTGAATAGTGGAGAGTGGGCAGTAGTAAATATATTGCAGGCCTGGTATGCTCCGAGGCGTGCTTAATCAGTGGGCGTGCATTACATTGATAAGAGCCCCATAACATACATGGACAATTGTCGATGTTTGTTCAGAGTCTTACCGGGCAGATGAGGAAGACGAAATGTTCGGCCCAAATAGTACTTGGCATCGGGCGAATGTGGATCCAGCAGCATGTGCGCGTTTAGGAGCTTGTAAGGAGTGGGCACGGTGGGGAGAGTTACAGATGTAGTAGCTGGATATCAGCGGAGCAGCGTCCAGGGCTGTGCCGCAGGTGCTGACAGGGGCAGACAGGAAGGGGCCTTTGCCTAAGTGGGCCTTAGGCGTGGTGGTCCGGCTTCTGCCTCCAGCTTGCCTCGCTGCTTAGGGTAATAGTGTGGATGGTGCAACAACCCTCCACCACCCTCACCCCCTCCCCCCACAACTGCCCCACACACCCTCATCCCCCTCCCCCTCCCCCCACAACTCCCCCATACACCCTCACCCCCATTCCCCCCCCACAACTTCCCCACACATGTCCCAACAAGTCTCTAATGCCTTCATCAGGCTGCCCAGACTATTTTTTAGCACTCCCTGGACCTGGTGGCAGCATGTCTGGCCGGCGCAGGGTGCACGATGACCTGCGGAGTGGGCTGGTCTGGGTAGAGCTTGACGAGGATGTTGTGGTGCCTGCTCAAATTGGTTTGCTGGATGTTCCGACTCCATGGCATTGGCTTAGTACCTGCCGCAGGGCGGATACTTCCTCGCACAGGTGGCTAGTATTCTCCGCAAATATCTTGCCCATGGAGGCGGTGCTGTCGGTGATCTAGAGAGTCACCTAGAGAGGCGATGTTCTCCCGCCACTCCTGCCTTGCCTGGGTATTGTCCTCCATGAACTGCCACACACGGGCAGTCAGCTGCTCAGAACGCTGCGGCCCTGCGGGTGCACATATCTAGGTGGACGGTTCGTGGGTGTCATGCTCGGCCTCACTGCTCTCCACTATGGGACTAATGGCCTCTTGAATTAATTCCCCCCCAGACTGCTCCGGGGTGGTGCCGTGGTCCGGCTCAAGTGATGTGATTTGGGAGGATGGCAGTGGACTGGGCGTGTGGAGCAGTTCTGAGTAATTGTCCTCCACAGGCACCCTTACCTCTTCCTGTGCCTCCTCCTCAGCCTGGGGTGCTGTGGCTGCCACCTGCCCAGCCAGACTGGACTCTGCCGAGTGTGGAGCCTTGGCTGTTTCCTGTGGCTGTACAACAGGTGTTGGTGCTTCTGCCTCATCGGCCCTTGGCAGCACCGGTGCCCTGACAACCTGAGGTGTTTTCACTGGTGGTGCACGACAGGCCTTGGGTTGGCCCTTCGAGGTTGAAGGCCGGTTGGCCTCATCCCAGGCCCTCTTCCGTGGTGTGGTTTTCTGTGGGGTTGAGTCCTGGGCATCGCTGTAAAGGTCTGAGCCTGTGGGGGTCAAAGAGAGGGACGGCATGAGTGATGTTTTGATAAGCATCATACATACATTTGTACAATTGATCATCCACACAATCAAGGGTAATAGGAATTAGAGTTTGGATGATCACGTTGTTTGATACATGGGTGGGTGATCCAGGCATACGTCGGGGTCACTCATGTTGGGCAAGACCTATGGTATGTGACATGCATATTTGTTGGGGCCTGCATGCAGTGTGATTTATGGCATTTACATTTTGTGTGGTATGTGTCAGGTACGGCATTGCCTTGCTGCAGGCATCTGCATGTGTCTGTGATGCGTCCGACAAATTTGCTGGGAGTGTGTGTGGTTGGGCCATGGCTTGCCTCTTTGGACAGACATATTGGTTGACTTTCATCAGACTCTGCATTGCAGTGTTTTCTTAGGACACTCACCTCCATCCGCCGATGTTTGGTGCCACACTCCATGTCTCCGACACCGTCTATCCCCTCAATGCCAATCCGGCTGGCACATATGTCCTCCCAGCAGGACAGCTTGATGGGGGAGGTGGCTCCTCCGCCTGTTGCCATTGCCTGGCTTCTGTTTACAGAGAGTATGTTCCGTACTCTGAGCCGCAGGTTGTCCCAACGCATCCTGCAGTCTTTTATGGTTTGTGGGGTGTTCCCGACTGCGCTCACTTTCTGCGCCACAAGTGCCCAGATCTCTTTTTTTCGAATGATGGCCTCCGTCTACATGCTCTGGGCGAACACGATGTCTGCATGTTCCTGCACGGTCCCAGCTAGCATCTCCAACTCGTCTTAGTTGAAGCGCTCCTTGCGCTTGTGGGAGGCGCCCTTCTTAATAGCTTTTGGCATTGTGGTGTGTTGGAGGATGACTTTCCACGAACAGCAATGTCCCACAGGTCCTGTGTGCTGAGGATGGCAATGGATTGTGTTTTTAAAGATGGCCGCTGTGCTCCTTCCCGTTCCTGTGCGATGACGCTACTTCCGGTTCCGCTTATTTACGGTGACGGCTATTAGCGGTGACCGCTAATGCCGCATTGGTTCATGCCGGTAGTGCAATCTGTGCTATGCATGATGCCGCCAAGAGCTTTTTTCGTGTCTTTAACGGCATGGCGGTTATGCCCTTACCGGCATGGCGCAAAGCTTGTGCCCGCAAAGTCATAATAGCCCTCTATTAGCGGGCTCTTGACTACACGGACACGCTATTTGCACCATGCCGGTAAGGACAGTTACTTACCTCCAACCTCAGAATTACCCCCTATGTCACTAGCGCAAGTATAAAGACCTACATCATGGTGCAACAAGCGATCATGGTGGGATTTCACATGAAGTGGACCGGCTGACCTGGACTGGGACCCACCGGCCATCTGGCGCACTGTGTGCTTGCCAGCCAGTGCCTTCTCCCGCCCTCCTCTTTCCCTGATCTGACTTTTCTCTATACTCATTATCGTGGTTGATGGAACACTATATTTAGCAATTAACCCACTCATCATTTCAAGCTAATTTGATAATGTCTCTTCAGAACGTGTGAAGATAGAACTGTATCTCATAATTTGAGTACAACTAAATTAAATCAATTGCTACTTGCCTTTCTCTGCCAAACCAAGAGACCCTCATTGGTGAATCAAGCAATTAAATAGTTAACTCAACACATTTATTTGACCAAGGACCCTAATTGCAAATGTGTATAGTTAAGTGCTTGATTTTCCTATTTCCTCATTTCTAAAGATGCCATTATTTTGGAAGAGTGCAACTAAGATCCATCTCTAACGCCAGAATAGCACATGCTGCAAGTTTCTTCTACCAATGCCCTATATCCTAAATGAATTCACTTGCATTTCCATGTTTTAGTTTATAATACCAGTGTGAGGATCATACCAGTTGATATTGATCCCCAAAACCCATAGAACCTATCGCAAACCCCACGTCCCAACTGACCTTTTAATCTCCAGCAATGGAAAGAGAGCTTAAACTCAACCAGACACAGCTGTCATTTAATTTTAATTTCTGATAAACATGATATTTGGTAAAAGCTCTGATTGAAACCAGGTTCTCAAAAACGTCCCTACCAGCCTAGAAGACTTAATACTGGACCATGTCAATGTCGTTTGTAAAAACACAGAAATAATATCTGGGCATGGAGTTTTTATGCTTCATCGTGAGAGTTTCAGCTGCACCAAGCCCATGAGAGCTATACCGCATAGTATTCTAAGTAATTATTATTGCATTCTCATTGGCCTGCAGCAATCCCTTTATCTCCTAACCTTGACTTTCTGTTAACATTTCAGGCATCATCAAACAAGATCTTTATTCTGAGAGGCTTACACCTATGGTTTGACAACCCATCAACACCAATATTGGAACTCATCATAAATATTGCCAATCTGAGTTTACATCAACTAGTGGACTTCTCAACCTTTACAACAGCTCATGCTCTGGAAATGATATCCTGCTCAATTATTGAGATACAGATTATGGAGTCAGCTAAACACTTTTGGGGAAATTACACATTAGCCCTGATTCAGACACCCAATGGGTGATGGGGAGATGGAGAGCCCTTATCAGCTCACACATCTTTGTCAAAATGCAAATTCGACAATCCCACCTGGCAGGCTCTCACAAAAACCTTGAACCCTCCCAACCCCAATCCATGTATACCTCTCTGACTGAGTTGCTACTCATTGTCCATGATGAACCTATTAGGGCACCAACCATAAAAGGTCCAGTCAAGCACAGAAACCTGAAACCATGACACAAAGCCATTGCAATTGATTCAATAGATATCTTATGAGGTTCTATGCGATTTCATCGAATTAATTTAGTTGAGGTAGAATTGGTCTTATTTTTGTTTTCTTTAAGGAAATATTACCATAAATGTATGGGTGGGGGGCCGGCAGCTCCCCCCATACATTTGCGGTAAAATGCGGATGAAATGATTCAACCAATTTTCCCTTGATTAATTCTACTGAGGCCAAACCTCCCGGTATAATCTTATGATACTCAAAGGAATGCAAAGGAAGCTACAATGATGCAAGAGAAAATAAGGTCTTATCCAAAACAAGAAGCATGTAACATCAACTCATGGTTTTACGAAAGTGTACTAATCTCCTAGAAAAAAAGGATTCAACAATTATCCTTAGCCCTGCCACTGACAGAAATGATAAACTCCTCCCTGCTGTTAAAAAAGCATTGGTTTCTCCATAACTCAATATACACAATGATGATGTATATAAGCTAACCAGGGCCCACATAATCTATGCCCTTCCACTGGTGGTAGCGTTGCTGGTGAAAGTTTTGAGAGTAATTACAATTGCACTAAGGGAAGAGCATTCCCTGTTGTATGACTGACAATCAGTGTTCAGACCATAAAAAGGTGCTGACTGCATACATTTAGAATTCATACATTACCATCTCAGATCAATAGATGATGACAGGCTGTCTGCACTATTTGGTTAGACCGCTTTGCGACCGACACAATGGTTATTTAAACTAACCTTTTACATCAACTTCTCTAAGCAATGAGAGAAGCTCGGGAGAATAGCTCAGGGACAATGTGCCCACCTTGGAAGCAAGAAACCACAGAGAAACACAGGTTCGATCCCCGGGTCCGGGCTTAAAAACCTATGGGTATTAAGTATAAATAACCAATCATATCAATGGAGATTGCAAAGTCAGCCTTTGAATCAAAAACGCTAAATGCATATTTAATATTTCACCTTGGTCTCTTAAGTTCCCTGATGTGTGACACACTAGGTATTTTTTACTTGTGTCATGATATCATCCTACATGTCACTCTTATGTCAATGTGTCATTTTCATAGCTGGTTTGTCCGCCCCCTCTTGTGGACACATTTACCTCTCTTCATTCCCCCGTCCTATCACGAAAGTGATCGCCATTTCCATCTTGTTTCCTGTTGTCCCTTTTTATAAATTTTTGAAGTGGACATTTGTGTATTATACCTTTACACACGTGTTTTTCAAAGTGCCACAAGACAAAAAAGGGGTGGGGTGACAGGGGAGAAACAACAATAAATGGACTTATTAGGTCTTGTGGGAAGGCAGGTAAGGGTGGGCACCACCTTGTCATTGAGTGTGTAGATGTATCTCTTGATACGTCAAGTATAAGTAAGTAGATGGAGCTAGCAGGCTATTTGATGGTCCTCAGACACCAGGAACCGACAATACAGAAATGTGCAAGAAGCTGGATGGGTTTACCCAGCTAAGTCCGGTGCTCTCACAATGGCTCAATACGAGCCTCATTATTTTGTGCTTCTTTATAATCTGTTGACTCAGTTTGTGACAAACCAGTCATTTATGTTTGTTTACTGTAGGTAAAGCTTTTTCTTTTTATTATATTCATCCAATTGAACGGATATTTGCATGCAATATAAAGCAATTATTATAGGAAGCATTTCCTAAGACAGAACATGGCTTGACTTCATTGCCCATTCATTTCGGAGTGATTCTCCATCTTCAGGGCTACATTTTTATCATGGTAAAATGGCGCACAGCAAATCCATTTTTGAGTAAAGGATGCAGTTACAATGCAAGAAATAAAGAACAATGAATAATAACACCATGTACGTACCATATGCATCCATGGATGATTATAGGTTATGGTCAGGCATAGTAAAAGAAAAGAAAAAAGAGAGAAACACAAATTACTAGTATTAGAGAATTAAAATCCATTATATGTAATGAAACATGATGGGATGCTTTAAATAAAAATAAAAAAAACAAATAAATCAACATACATGTAGCTCTGGTTCATAGCCGTGTTGCTGTACTTGAAATTGTGTGAAAAAATAACAAAAGAGAAAAAAACCTTATTCTTAAAACCTGTATTTCCACAATGTCATGTGTACAAATAATAGTATCTGTGAATGCTAGAAAGCACGACCACCTTGCTTTCTGTGTGGTTCCACTCCCTCATATGTTCCTTGCTGTAGTGGCGTGTGCTGTGAATAAAAAGTGGCTATTACCAACTACCTGTTGTTTAATAACGATTGTTGCTCTGTATAAGCTCTAATGGGCCCATACCTTAATGCTGCAGTGTCTGCGAAAAGAATGAGGCTGCTAGTGTGCACGCGCGATTCTGTATCATATTGTTATGTGCCGGTTTCCACAACGATCTGGCGCGGTGACGCGGAACGACAGCCAGCGTACTGACGTTCCGGCACCTAACGTCCCGTGTCCCCTGGGAAACAGGGGAACGGGAATACGATCGTACAGATGTAGTGTAAGGTATATGTAATTAACACATGTTAGTAACTCAGGGCATGCTTAATAACTGTGTTACTGTGAATGTGGATTGTTGAGATGTATGTATGAATACGTTATGTTAACACTGCTAATACAAAAACTGGTGATATTAGGCCTTGTGACATTCGGACCATGCAAGTGCAGTGACAATAAGTGCAGGGCGAGGGGGCAGGATAGGGAGGAAGGGCTGGGACAAGGGAAAGGGGGAGGGGAAAAGTGCAAGATGGGTGGGACCCCAGGGACAGGGCAAGTGCTAAGTGGAGCCCAGGAGGGCAAGTGCTAGGGGAACCAGGAGTAAGGGTGAGCTAGTGCGAGGACGGGGAACCAGATTCAGGCTAGTCGGGGAAGGGTGCATGAGGGCAAGTGCTGGTTCAGGGGTGCTGGGGAGACTGGACGAGGGGGGTCTGGCCCCTATAAGGCACATAAAGGACCAGGCACCAGTCGCAGAGGCAGGGGAGTTTAGCAAGGGAGAGGAAGATGGAAGGAGGAGAAGAAAAGGAAGGTCTTGAGAAGTTTCCAGAACTTAAGGAAATTTCAGATGAAGTTTGAGGAGGGCAGGAAGGCCATTCCAGAGGGAGGATCCTGTCAAAGAAAGCCATCTACCCCCACTCTCTGCTTGGAGAAACGTCTGATCTGCAGAGAGTTGAAGCTAGAGGACCGAAGGACTCTATCAACGAGGGATTTAGGGAGAGAAAGGTGTATGTAGCAGGATCCCAGGCCCCGGAAAGCTTTGTGGATGATGCAGAGGGTATTGAATTTGATCCTTGCAGCCACCAGGAGCCAGTGGAGAGATATTAGGACTGGAGAGATGTGGTCCCTCCTTTCACAATATATACCTCCATAGAATTCAGTGTGCAGTGTATTATTATTTTTTCCAACTCTGAAGGGGCATGGAGCGCATTCTTGAAGGACCAATAGCCTCTGCAGCCATATGGTGTGCTTATGTTGTTTGTGTATGTATCTTCCTCGTCAGAGGTGTGGCATCATTGGCCTTCTTTTTTTCTGCAGAAGGTGTCATCATTTACTTCCATCTTGTTCCCACCCCCCCTTGCATAATTAAACCCCCGTTGACATGCACAGTGAGTGACCATTGTCTGGCTTCGAGTGCTGATGCTTCTTCAATGGTGAAGCGTAGGACTCTGAAGATGGACAGGTAAGGCCCCTCTACTCTGGCTTCTCTGGCTCGTAGGAATATTCCCCTGTGCGTGAAAAGGGAGTATTACCTACTGACGGAATAATGCTCAAGCCTCCCACTTCCTTCCAACCCTCCACGATACCCTTCCACGATTCCCCGTGAAGTCTCACCTTAGAGTCTGGAAGGATGGGTTCTCCATCCTGCTTCTGATGCAGGGGCGCGTTGAAACCCAGTTACTTCACTGGATTGAGGTTTGATGGAAGTTCAATTAAACTTGACTATTCAGGTAAGGCGCTGTAAGAGTTCTGTTGCAAGTTCAAAAGTTCAAGCTTAATAATAATGTTCATTGTCTTATTGCAGCAAGCGCTAACGCTTATGTCTTTTTCCCCTTAGGGGCCGGGGTTCGGAATGCCGGAGATATGGCGCCGACCCGAAGTGAAACGTGCAGTTCCAATAAATGACAGGTAAGTTCTGGATGAGCGTTCGGGTAATGTCTTTGCATTCGCTCATTCAATGTCTTTGTCTTTTTTCCCCATAGGGGCCGGGGTCCGGAATGCCAGGAAGCGGCAGGACCCGAAATGAAATGGGAATGACCCAACTGGTAAGTCTTAGAAGGAAACTGAGCTTTTCCTATTCCCTTCCTTCTCTCACCTTGTGTTCTTGTCTTTTTCTCTCTAGGCACTGGGAAGTGGCTGCGGATCCGGGTGATCGCTGCTGAAGATGGAGGTGCCCAGGAAAGGTGAGTGAAATTCAGCGCTGCAGCGATCGAAGCGAAATGCTTTTAAAAATGATGTCTCCCCTTTCACGATCGTCGGTGTGATGTCTCTGTGATACAGCTTTAGCAGGTAAGGTCTTCTTTCTCCCCAATTCTCTCTTATCTCCCTTTGCAGGTGACCCAGGATGCTGACAGGCGTGGCTGAAGTCCAGATGCAGGAGCTGACACGGTGAGCGTCCAGCTGCGAGGAGCAGAACAACGCGAAGCGTGAGTTGCTGATCGGGCGTGGTTTAAATAGCTTTGGAAGAAGTCCCGGGTATGTATCCTTCCACCTATCAGGTGTATCCTTCCCCGACTACAACCAGGTGGAAAGTAGTCCCACAGGTAAAGTAGTTCCATTCAGGCCTCAAGAGGGCCTGGATGTAGCAGCATGGTCTGCATCAGGTAAGTGCACATTAAAACACTTGAACATATGTCTAGCTTTATGAGCCTGGCGCCTAAGGTGCCAGGACAGGGGTCCAACATGAGCCTGGCGCCTAAGGCGCCAGGACTGTGTCCAAAGGGCCCCAGCTTGGGCCCGCTGGCACTTCCCTGGGGGGAATGATGCCTGCCTCTGGGGTTGCTGGGTCGGACTCGGCTCCTTGGAGGTAGGCATCGTGACAGTACCCCCCCTCAAGGCCCCTTCCAAGGTTGTTCCCTCCGGGGGTTTTGGCTTGTTCGGAAATCTCCGGTGGAACCTTTGTATTAATCGAGGTGCGTGAACATGGTTGCTAGGCTCCCACGATCTCTCCTGAGGTCCATATCCCTTCCAGTCAACAAGATAGAAGAGTTTTGACTTTAACACCTTGGAGTCTAAAATGTCTTTAACTTCGAATTCTAATTCCCCTTCAATTTGAACTGGGTCTGGAGGCTTGGACAGTCGGGTCCCTGGTTGTACTGGCTTCAAAAGTGATGCATGAAAAACTGGATGAATACGCATGTTGGACGGTAAATCCAGTTTAAAGGCCACGGGATTGATTATAGCCTTGATGGGATAAGGTCCTATGAATCTGGGATTGAAGGTTCGTGGGCCCTTGAGGAGTAAATGTTTCGTTGCTAGCCATACCTGGTCTCCTACTTGGTAAGGAGGAGTTTTACTTCGGTGCACATCAGCGTTTTCTTTATACTTTTTCTTGGCTTGCTGTAAATGAGTTGCAGCTTCTTTGAAGGCTCGGGTTATTGTGGAATGCAAATGATTTACTGCGGGCATTTCCAGGGTCAGAGGTGGATCTAGGTCAGAGGTCCGAGGATGGTGACCATACAAAGTATAAAAAGGAGTTTGTCCAGTTCCAGAATGCATTGAATTGTTGTATGCATATTCTGCGATCCAAAGGATGTCTTTCCAATTTAACTCGGATTGGTGTAACATGCACCGAAGATATTGCTCGAGAGTCTGATTGGTTCTCTCGGTTTGTCCGTCGGTCTGGGGGTGGTGGCTGGTGGATAACCGCACATCTATTTGTGCTAGTTGGCAACACTTCTTCCAAAAATGGGAGATAAATTGACTTCCACGATCCGAGACTAATATGGAAGGGAAACCATGTATGCGAACTATATTCTCCAGAAATTCCTTGGCCGAGGTGGAAGCTGAAGGCAAACCTTTTAAAGGGATAAAGTGGGCCATTTTGGAGAATAGATCCACAATTACAAGAATAGTGTTGTAACCAGCACAAGGAGGCAGGTCAGTTATAAAGTCCATTGACAAGGTGTGCCATGGTGCCGGTGGAATATCCAAGGGTTGAAGTAGGCCGGCTGGCCTTTTCTTTTGACCCTTGTTTTGGGCGCAAATTCCACAAGACAATACAAAAGACTTTATGTCTTTTCTCCAAGAAGGCCACCAGAAGTGGCGTTTGATTTTTTCCTCCGTTTTAGCGATACCAGGGTGTCCTTCCATTAATGATTCATGATGATGGGCAATAACAAGTTCTTTCAATTCTTTACTTGGCAGAAACAACCGCTCCTGGAAGTAGGGTAAATCATCTTTAACGGTGTAATGAGGACCCTTTTGACTCCATACCAGTAAGGCTGAAGAGTCTAGAAGTTGTTTTACTTGCGTTTGGATGTCCTCAATAGTTTGCAATGAAGTTAATCCTAAGATTCTTTGTTCAGGTATGATTGGCACAGGTTCTTAACTCGAATTGGGTTCTTCCATGCCAATCCGGGATAAGGCTTCCGCTTTACCATTCTTGCAGCCAGGGTGATAGGTAATTACAAAATCAAATTCCGCAAAGAATAGAGCCCATCGGAGTTGTCGTGAAGATTGAGCTTTGGCCGTCTTTAAAAACTGTAAATTTCTGTGGTCCGTAATTACAGTGATGGTGTGTCTTGCCCCGAGAAGGTAGTGACGCCAAGCCTTGAAAGCAGATTTAATAGCCAGTAACTCTTTGTCGGTAATTGCGTAGTTGATTTCAGGAGGAGAAAATTTCCTGGACCAAAAGGCCACTGGGTGTAGTTGGTTAGTTTCTGGGTCTCTTTGCGACAGGACAGCTCCCATGGCCGAACTGGATGCGTCGGTTTCCACAATGTAAGGGAGATCTGGGTGCGGGTGCTTCAATACAGGTGCAGAGGTGAATTTGGTTTTCAGGTCCTGAAAGGCTTGTTCGGCCTCAAGAGTCCATTCAAAGCATTTGTTTTTCTTTAGGAGAGCTGTGATGGGTTGGACTGTTCGGGAAAATTCCGGGATGAATCTTCGATAGAAATTGGCGAAGCCGAGCATGCTCTGAACTAACTTCACCGAGCTAGGAGATGGCCATTTGAGGATGGCGTCCACCTTTCGCGAGTCCATTCGGACTCCTTGAGGTGTCAGGATGAATCCGAGAAACTCAACTTCTGTGGTATGAAAAACGCATTTTCCGAGCTTTGCAAATAGTCTGTGCTGGCGCAATTTCTCAAGAACTGCCCTAACATGTTTTCTGTGATCGGATTCTGAAGAAGAGTACACCAGGATGTCGTCAATATAAACAATGACACAGACATCGATAAGTTCCCGAAGAACATCATTCATAAAGTACTGAAAGGCGGCAGGTGCATTGCACAAACCGAAGGGCATCACCTGATATTCGAAGAGCCCGAATTTGGTGCGGAATGCAGTCTTCCATTCGTCGCCTTCTTTTATACGTACCAGGTGATAAGCTCCTCGAAGATCTAACTTGGTGTACACACAAGCGTCTTTCACCTGGTCGATAAGCTCAGGGATCAGGGGCAGAGGATAACGATTCTTAATCGTTATTTGATTTAGGGCGCGATAGTCTATACATGTTCTAAGGTCGCCCTCTTTTTTCGGCACGAAGAACAAAGCTGAGGAGACAGGAGACTTGGACGGGCGAATAAAACCATTGGCTAGGTACTGATGTAAATACTGACGCAAATGCAGGTTCTCAGGTTCCGTAAGAGCATAAATCCTACTACAAGGTAGTTGAGCATTGGGTACCAGATCGATTTGGCAATCATAAGACCGATGGGGAGGTAACGTGTTAGCCTGTTCCTTCTGAAAAACGTCTTGGAATTCTTGGTATTCTGACGGTAGCTGTACAGGGGTGGAAGTTGCTGAGGCTAGACCCATAACTGGATTTCTTGGATAACAAGTTGGTTCACAATCAGGAAAACTTATCTTCTTTGCTCGCCAGTCAATTCTGGGATTATGTGTTTCTAACCAAGGAATTCCAAGAATTACTTGAAATTGTGGGGCCTTGATCACATCAAACACGATTGTTTCCCTATGTCCACCCTGACCCACCAGTGTCATTTCAACAGTGGAATGCGTTACAGGCCCAGAGGCTATTTCGGTTCCATCTACTGTAGTAATGACATCTTGGGTTACCTTCGGGCGGAGAGGGAGCTTAATCCTGGAAGCCAATTCACGGTCTATGTAATTTCCAATAGCTCCACTGTCGATGTATGCTTTTTTAGCATGCAACTGCTGAGGCTGTTTTGGGTCCACGAGCACCATTGGCATGAGAAAATACGAGGTCAAACAATCTGTTTTCAAGCTCGGCAAGCGGACCCCTACGCTTGTCGGGCTAGGTCGTTTCCCGAATCAGGTGTCAATAAATCATTATCAGTGGCTCCAACCACCTTCTTAAGTGGTTTAACCGGACAATTTCGAAGAAAGTGACCAGAAGTCCCGCAATACAGACAAAGTTGCATTTGCCGCCTTCTCTCTCGTTCCTTCTGCGTTAACGGTCCTTTAACACCACCGATTTGAATAGGTTCGGATACGTCGGTACTCTTGAAGTTGGCGTGGGTTTTGATCGGTACTCGGGTTTCGTACTTGAACCGATCTGCTTTTCTATTTTGAAGTCTGTGATCAAGTTGAACCACCAAGTCTATGTAGTCTGCGCAGACCTGGGGTGGATCTACTATCTGAGCTAGAACATCCTTAAGCTCTCCGCGCAGGCCTCGATGAAACAATGTGATCCTTTTGTTTTCTGGCCATCCAGTTTCCACAACCAGTCTATTAAAGGTGGCAACGTAGGACAGGAGATCCTGATTACCTTGTCGTAAGGATAGCGGTTCGTTATCAAGGGTCTGTCCTTGAGAGTGTCGAGCAAACAGTCTTTCCATGCTGGCCTGGAAACCCTGAAAATTCTGGAGAATGGGATCATCCTGATTTACCAATGGAATAGACCAATCGGCAGCACTGCCACTGAGGTAAGATAATATAAAGGCTACCTTGGTCTGGTCGTTAGGGAAGGCCCCAGGTCTGCATAGAAAGTGTAAACGACATTGGTTCATAAAGACGGCATATTTCTTGGGATCCCCCGCAAAACGTTCAGGCGGGGCCAAAGGCATGTGTCCAGGTAGATTGATTTGTACCGGGTTATTCAAACCCATTGATGTGCAAGTACCTCCGGAATTAGGTAAAGGAGTGTGCCCTGCCTGGGCCTGCAATAACCTTTTGGCCAGGTCATCTGTTCTTTCCTTGGATAGGATCAGTTCTCTTTTGAGAGCGTTAGTCTCCTGGCGGGCTGAGTGCACTTCTGCCCGTAATTCTCCCAAAAGCTGGGCCAGCTGATCTGTCTCGGAAGTCTCCATAGCGCCCGGGTGGGAAATTGTGGGTAGGCTTCGCGTTCTGTCACGCTCACCTGATTCCCACGGAGGCGCAGGTCTGGCTTCGAGTGCTGATGCTTCTTCAATGGTGAAGCGCAGGACTCTGAAGATGGACAGGTAGGGCCCCTCTACTCTGGCTTCTCTGGCTCGTAGGAATATTCCCCTGTGCGTGAAAAGGGAGTATTACCTACTGACAGAATAATGCTCAAGCCTCCCACTTCCTTCCAACCCTCCACGATACCCTTCCACGATTCCCCGTGAAGTCTCACCTTAGAGTCTGGAAGGATGGGTTCTCCATCCTGCTTCTGATGCAGGGGCGCGTTGAAACCCAGTTACTTCACTGGATTGAGGTTTGATGGAAGTTCAATTAAACTTGACTATTCAGGTAAGGCGCTGTAAGAGTTCTGTTGCAAGTTCAAAAGTTCAAGCTTAATAATAATGTTCATTGTCTTATTGCAGCAAGCGCTAACGCTTATGTCTTTTTCCCCTTAGGGGCCGGGGTTCGGAATGCCGGAGATATGGCGCCGACCCGAAGTGAAACGTGCAGTTCCAATAAATGACAGGTAAGTTCTGGATGAGCGTTCGGGTAATGTCTTTGCATTCGCTCATTCAATGTCTTTGTCTTTTTTCCCCATAGGGGCCGGGGTCTGGAATGCCAGGAAGCGGCAGGACCCGAAATGAAATGGGAATGACCCAACTGGTAAGTCTTAGAAGGAAACTGAGCTTTTCCTATTCCCTTCCTTCTCTCACCTTGTGTTCTTGTCTTTTTCTCTCTAGGCACTGGGAAGTGGCTGCGGATCCGGGTGATCGCTGCTGAAGATGGAGGTGCCCAGGAAAGGTGAGTGAAATGCAGCGCTGCAGCGATCGAAGCGAAATGCTTTTAAAAATGATGTCTTCCCTTTCAGGATCGTCGGTGTGATGTCTCCGTGATACAGCTTTAGCAGGTAAGGTCTTCTTTCTCCCCAATTCTCTCTTATCTCCCTTTGCAGGTGACCCAGGATGCTGACAGGCGTGGCTGAAGTCCAGATGCAGGAGCTGACACGGTGAGCGTCCAGCTGCGAGGAGCAGAACAACGCGAAGCGTGAGTTGCTGATCAGGCGTGGTTTAAATAGCTTTGGAAGAAGTCCGGGATATGTATCCTTCCACCGATCAGGTGTATCCTTACCCAACTACACCCAGGTGGAAAGTAGTCCCACAGGTAAAGTAGTTCCATTCAGGCCTCAAGAGGGCCCGGATGTAGCAGCATGGTCTGCATCAGGTAAGTGCACATTAAAACACTTGAACACATGTCTAGCTTTATGAGCCTGGCACCTAAGGCGCCAGGACAGGGGTCTGTGGGATGTTTTTACCCATGCATCCGAGCCCTACCTCAAAAACTGTGCAGTACTGGCATTGAAAACATCATGATGGCCAAAGCTTCCCAGAAAATGCCCAGGGAAAGGCATGAAGAATAGGCTGCCACCCATTTTTGCTGATGTTATGGGCACAGAAGGGCACTGCCTAAAACCACCATTGGACTACCCACACAGTAGCCTGAAACCATTGGGAATGGCAATGCTGATTGCCAAAAGCAACCTAGAATTGTGGGGAATTCATTTTCTTAAATCCCAAAAATGGGTGCATTACCAGTACTCACCACTATCAGAGAGCGGGCGTTTTAAAACAACACCAGACTTTTTTTTTTGTGTAAAACTGAATAAATGAACCCAAAGCAGGCCAAAGAAAGACTTACTGAGGGGTGGATACAATGTAAAGTTATATTCTGAAGTGACTTGAAGGTTTATAACAAGACTGGCTGAGCTGTGGATTTCAGCAGTTTAAGTAAATTTGGACTGAAAGACACTAAAAATCTAAATGTTTAAAAGAAATGAGTGACCTACTTTTGAGTGTCACATAGGTTGCAATTGTTTAAATGTCATAGTTTTAAACTTAGAATCAGCATTCTAGCTGCATATGTAAAAATGGTTAGTTTAATTTGAATGCAGAAAACTGGGTAACTAAAAGTGACATTAGCTGGGGCCTGGCTTAAGGAACTGAATTCTGCCCACCAGCTACCCCCGACAGGAGATGAGACTTGCACAACAGCTGTGTTTCCAGGCCTAGCTGCCTTTTGCTGTTCCCACCAAAAGGGATATGACACTTCTCTGATTGAATTACCTGGGCTCTGCAGGAAATTGAACAAAGCCCTGGCTGACTCAGGCAAATGTTTTATTGGTGGGAGTCGTAAAATGTGGCTTCCTCCTGGAAGGAAAGGGGAGGAGCACTGCATGTGAGAGCAAGCTGGCTTGGCAGAACTGGTAAAACCAGAAATTCAACCTTGTGCTGGGGGGACACCACACCCCTTTGGGGCCAGAACATAACTCTAAAAAGATGGATCATTCATAGAGCGGGAGAAAAATATATGGGCAAAGAAACCCTCTTTTTTAGGGGGCCTGACTCTTGAGGGTAGAAAAGATACACAATTATAAGGGGGTAGAGTCAACAGGCTTCCCTAGCCAGTAGCGTGATGGGTGGTCGGTAGGACCTTGCAAGAGAACTACTGTATTGATAGTTAGCCACAGACAAAAATCACCACAGTGTGCATGAAACAATGATCAGCATTTATTTTCAAAGAAAGAAAAGAAGTTTTGTCTGAAGGAATTCACTGTTTGATATATTGTGACCTTGAACAATATGTATAAGAGATTGTTATCAACTTAACAATGTTCACTGTACAATGGCGATACACTGAATGTTCTGTAACCACTTTTTACTAATCCACCACCGTGCAGAGTATACATGCACTTTTATATGTACTTGTGTTGTGCCACGGCACATAAGAATTCCTTCAGACAAAACTTCTTTTCTTTCTTTGAAAATAAATGCTGATCATTGTTTTTCTTTAGGAGAGCTGTGATGGGTTGGACTGTTCGGGAAAATTCCGGGATGAATCTTCGATAGAAATTGGCGAAGCCGAGCATGCTCTGAACTCCCTTCACCGAGCTAGGAGATGGCCATTTGAGGATGGCGTCCACCTTTCGCTACTGGCTAGGGAAGCCTGTTGACTCTACCCCCTTATAATTGTGTATCATTCATAGAGCGGACTTGTGAAAATTTTATAAATGATACCATAATTCTTGTGATTTTTCTGCCCACATTTTAAGAGGTTTTTAGAACCGGTGGTATGATCTGGGGGCAAGCTAGCAGTTAAGAGGGTATTACTTAAAATGTATGCATGTTAAAAATTTGACACTTCATCAATTAATATCCATACTCCTTGCGCACATGTGTGTAAATTTGGGTTAATGTCCGATATTGCAAAACCAGTTAAAAGTGCAAATGTTGCCATTTCTCAATGCAAGCTCTCAGGAAGAGCAGATTTGGACAGGGTATACCTCCTGTGATATGTGATGGGTGCATGTAATTTTAAACAAATGTGTACCTGTGCAAATATGTCTTTTGCGTCAAAATATAGATTGTGTGTAATTTGACAGGGGTGGGTTCTCTGTATCATAAACAGACCTCATCATGATGACACTTCATTTCATTCCCCCAATCAAGGGGAAGAGGATGAAGTGGCCAATGACAAGTGGAGAGGGGTAGGGTCTAGAAAGCTAGCCTCTCCACCCACTTTCAAAACACATAAAAGCAGACAGTCAGGACAGATAGGGACATTCAATTCCATTTGCTGCAACGCGCTCTGCCGGACCACACAACATCCAGAAGATACTGGATTCAACACTTAGACTTTAAAACTCCAAAGAACTTGATTCAGAACTCAAAGCAAGGGCCTAAACCCACAAACTGAGAACTCTTCTCAGTGGGCCTCAGCATCCAGCAAACCTAACAGCGATAGCAGCATCCAGGAGCCGTGCAGATCAGCGCTGGGTCCAGAGAAAGCTGTGCAGAAAGATCCAGAAGCAGTGCTGTACCCAGAGAAAGCAGAGCAGTATCCAGAACCAGAGGCAGAGCAGAGCTGACCCAGACCGTTGTTCGCAGAACCAGAGAGCTGACCCAGACCGCTGTGCGCAGAGACCGTCCGTGGCGAGTGAAGAAAACCTGACCAGATCCGTGGCGAGGCCCATACTATTTCTAAATATATTGTGAGTACCTAGCAGAACTGTGCAGAACCAATCTCTTAGTTAAAATAATATAATTCAATCTATTTTAATCTAACCAGAACTGTCTCCTAACTGTCACCTGTCATTTGCAAAGCTGTCACCTGTCATTTCTAGTTGCTAGCTGTAACTTGTCACTTTGAACTTTTAAAATTTCAAATCTGAAAAACGACCTTTACCATATCGCTCATATCTCCGTGACCGTTTGTCTTAGAGACTTGCAGTAACTTTCCTCTGAAAGCTGGGAATCTTGGCTTTTCAACAAACCTAGAACCGCATTCCTATTCCCTATACTTTTGCCGCAATAGCGAAAAACGCACTCGCGAATGTTACCGCGATTTGCACATTTCTCCACGTGTGAAAACAGCAGCTTCCTTGCTTTCATTTGCCAAAAATTTGTTTAACCTGCCAATCATTCCTAGAACATTGCTAAAGTAAGCCTGAACTTATTTAAACCAACTAATCCTCAACCTGAACCTCCAGAGGGAATTGAAATCATTTTAGCACATTTTCCAATATAGTGCTATCACATTTTAAAGCATTTTGAGCCTGTGTAAAACTCATATCTATTCTCCTCTAAGCTTGCTGGGAAACTGGAACTCTGTATTACATTGTGATTGTATACCTGAACCGCGTGCTCTTCCTTCCATCTCCTTACATTGTATAGGGGGGGTGAATTGCCACAAAGGGAAAGTGATTACCTTGTCTTTTGTGAAACCATATCAGTTTATCTTCTATACTGCATTTCATTCATTCAACCTTGCATTTCCTTGAACCCTATAAAGCATTCTCTACCACATTATTCTTCTGTCCCTATTTACCAGTGTGCTACCTTATCCATTTCATGTCAACTCCTTAGTGATTATAAAGAAGTGGGCTAGTGCCAGATTCTCCGTTGTTAATCTTTATCATATCAGATTAAGTGTGATATTCAATTATTAATTTATCATAAAGTGTGATATATATATATATTGTTTAAATTCTGAAATAAACCTTTTAACTTGCAAAACAGAACTACTTCTTGGCTCAGTGGGGTCAGGGGGATTCCAAGAGAGGGGTGTTATATAGGGGTAGTCATCCAGAACGCATGAACTGGACATAGAGATATATCAATAAGGGTTTCCATTCAGTATCCCAGACTAGGCATTGACTTAGCTCTAGTGTTGAATTGAATCCTCTTACAAATTGGGGGCTCGTAGCCGGGGATTCCGGATTAGATCTATCACTTGTGCAGATTAATACAGTGTGCCAGCTGACCAGATACACATATCCGGTCGGATCACCACGCTGTGTTACGCTGTAAAGCACTCCTCAAAGGAACGCTCTAAGGAAAAGGTCTGTTTTGCAAAAATAAAATACAAACTTCTGTAAGTCAGGAAGGAACTCAAATTCCAGAATGACGACCTTGGTAGTTATGAAAATAGCCAGAGAGCACTTCTTACATAAGCTATTTGTGAGAGGTGAGTGGACTCATCAGGACCAGACGGTCTGGTTGCAAGCAATCGCACCCCAGATCACGGAAACAGGGTCAGATATATGGAGAGACCAGGGTCCCTTACATGTGGCCCTGAGTGAACTATATATGTCCTCTAAGGCCGAGGATGAGCACAACAAGATTGCCAGGGTAGCGGCATATTTATATTTACATATGGGAGCCATGCAGGACAAATGTGCTGAAGGCCAAGATCTGGCGAGTAGGCAACTGCTGGCATTACAGAAGGCCCAATCTGATCTGGACTCTTCTGAGCAGAGGCTGCAGAGGAGCCAGGAGTCAGAAAATGATAGTAGGCAGTATATCATTAAAATAAAAGAGGACATGGATATACTGCAACAGGAAAAGGCTGACCAGGATACTAGATTTCTGGCCCTGCAGAAGGAGCACCAAGACAGTTTGGACTCCTTACTGCAGAGCCAGAAAAAGCTGGAGCAACAATTAGACTTTAACAGGGCATGCACGGAGCAGGTAGCCACCCTGCAAAGTCATCTAGATAGAGTGAAGGCAGAGAGCAACAAGCTGATTTTGAAAGACCTGGATACCCAGGCAGAGTTTGATGAAGAACGCCAGAAAGCTGGTGCCTTTCAAAGGCAGAGGGACGACCTGGCGGCACAAATGCAGGCTCTTAGTCAGGAAAGAGACGCCTTAGGCCAGGAAGTCTGCCATTTAAAAAGAAAAACAGAAGAAAATCACTTGGCCCTCCAGGGGCTGGGTGACCTCCAAAAAGAACACCAGAACTTGTTAGAACACACCAGGAGGGTGGAGGATGCTCTGGCAAGAAAGGAGCAGGCCAATAGGGACACAGCTCAGGAGGTAACCCTCCTGCAGCAAAGACTGGCCCACTGCTCCAGGACCAATCAGGAGGCACAGAGAGAGAATGAGGCTCTCTGCCAGCACAATGATAGACTCCAACAACAGGTAGCGATGCAGGAGAGACTGATAGAGTCTAGTAAGGCCTTAACTGAGGAACTGAAGGCGCAGGCTCTTGCATTGCAACAGGGAGCAGGGGCGGATAGAGATGAGGTTCGCTCGGAAAGAGAAACTCATGAGCATAACCCCAGGAGCCCTAGTACCAGAGGCCTTTATCTCTCTCAGTTCCTGGACTCTGTCAACCCCATGTCCCCTGGCGCACATGAGCACAGGGCCACAGGGATGGCAGATTACTATCCAGCCAGAAGCATGGGGCTCATAGGCCAGTACCACCCAGGAATGGAGGGGCGGGCATCCGGGTATGGGCACCCAAGCACAGTGCAATTTAATGGGGAACCCCAGGAGAGTAGGCCCATTAAGGACATCCTGAAAACCTCTGCCCAGTTAGGTCAGTGGGGGGGTACCCATCAAATCCTGGCAGCAAGGAGGGATCTGAAGACTCCTCTGAGCGGTACAGGACACAGGAGACCAGGTCCCCACATTCTGCCAGCCATTCCCAGGCTCGCAGAATCCGGGAAAACCTGGAAGAACAGACGGGAACCTCTGGGAGCAGTGCCTCTGAGTCAGAAAATGAATGGACCAGGGTTACCCGGACCAAAAGGGCCAATAAGACAAAAAGGGCCTTGCTTAAGGACCCCTTAAAGCAGATTAAGGCAATCAGGAGGGTCATCACGCCTTATCATAAGAACGCCAAGTATTCTGTTTGGGAGCACTTAGAGTTGTTTGAGGAAATGATGGAGACTTTCCATTTGAAGGACAGCCAAAGCTGTATTCAATATGTAAAGTGGACCTTCTCCCCGGAATACTCCAGTTTCTTTGCGGGGCTGGAGGACCAAAATCATTTAAGATGGTCCACCTATAAGGCGGCCATCTTGAAACATTTTTCTACTCATAGAAATCCTCAAGAGGCTCGCAAGGCAGCCTACAATTTACAATGTGGGGAGGATCAGGCCCCACAAGAATTTGTGCAGGAGTTAAAGCGTGCTTTTGCACAGACCACAAGAAGGGTGCGCACGGATAGCAGAGAATTTATTAATACGTTTTTCCATGCCTTGCCCAAATACATAATGACCCAGCTTGTGAGGGATTTTCACGAGAAAAGATCTTTAGACTGGGTCATTGAACAGGCGACCCGGATCTATGAGGTGCAGAAGCCAATAGAAAATAAAAATAATGCGCCCAAAAACCCCAAAGCCAACAACACCCCTGCTGCTGCCAAGGTGGCAGAGGTAAAGGTCACCCCCGTTTTAGATTTGGAGATGGGGGGGCCTAAAAACCTACCTGCACCTAATAATGCTAGGCCCAGAAGGTCCTCGGGCCAGTCACAGACAGGGAGCCAGGGAGGCAGCCCCACAAATGGGGTCCCTCGCTCTCCTGATTATGTAAGCCCCCGTTACAAGGGAAACAGACCCATCCTGGGTTATGTGTGGACTCCTCCAGCCCAAGGGGGGGGGTCCAGCCAAGCACCTAACCCAGAGAACTTCCCTCCCAACTTCTCACAGGAGGGCAGAAACTCACCAAACCCTGGGCAGAACTTCTTCCCCAGGTATCCACCCAACTTCCAGCCCCAAAATCCTCCACCCTTCTTTCCCCAATTCCCTGAGCCCAGACAACCGAATCCGGGAGAGGGGAGGCCAAGGGTGGAGGGGTATCCAAATCTCCCCAACCAGGGGTACTACCAAAGAAGGGATAGCTACCCTTCCCGGGATCAGCCCAGGGGAGAAAACAGGGCCCCGTATCAGCCTGAGCGGGTTTCCCAGTTAGAGCGCCAGGTTCAAAACATGGCGTGGGATCTGGGTCACATACTGAGGGCTCAGCAGAACCCTCAGATCGGCATGCCGGCGCAGAACGCACCCAACTCTGGACTTGGTGCTCCAGAGCAATGACGGGGGCAGCACCCCGACAACTCACCGGTTCCCAGGGAGGAGGCACAAAGGGAAGGGGGGTGTAAAGCCTTGGAGGAAGCTTCCTTCCTCACTTGTAAACAGCCCCTGGAAACCCAGGAACCGGAAACAAAATCTCTTCCCCCTGAAAGTCTGCCTCCTAAGGAGCAGAGGGGGGGTAGGAGAAACAAAAGACCCAAACAGACTCAGTTTGAGGAGGAGGTACAGATCTTCCAATTTGAGGGAGAGGGATCCTCAGAGGATCCTGGGAAAAGGATCTTCTCCTTCAGAAAGGGGGGAACTCCTCCCAAGGAAAAATGGGTCCCAAAAGATTCCAATATAGACTGGGGAGATATGGAGACTGAGCTACCGCCGCCCATCATCTCATCCCAGAACCCACAATACCAAAATCCCCTGGTTCAAACCCATCCTGATGACTGCCTCCAACAAGGGGGGGGGGGCGGCCCAGAACTGGAACCAGGGGAAACCACAATGGCTCTGATCTCCAGTTGCCAACTTTTTCTTTCAGATTCCCAAGGCTCTCCACAGAATTCTGCCCAAATCTCTTCTCTAGCAATGTCCAAAACCAGAAAGTTAGCCCACCAGTTGTCCAAAAATGTGCATTATCTGTGCCCCCTTGAGGAGAAGGAGGGAAGATATTATGCCCCGGTACAAGTACAGGGGCAGGGTACGATTTCAGCGCTGGTGGACACGGGATCTCAAGCTACCCTTCTGTCCAGAAGGGCCTTTGATGAACTGAATGCAGGAAGGGGAGAGAATTATCGTATTCCTCTCACCTCTCTTCCTGGACAACTCCAGAACTTTGACGGGAAGGAAATTCCCGTCGAGGGGACGGCAGATTTGGACATTAAAATTGGGCGACACAAGGTGAAACACCCGGTCATAGTAGTGACTCCAGAGGGCACCCCTTGTTTACTAGGGAATGACCTCCTGAGAAGGTTGTCACCCCTAATAGATTGTGTAAACAAGGTCCTCTGGACCCAGACTAGCCGACCAATAAAATTAAAACAGAGTGTCAACCATGTTAGTTTAAACGGCACCTGCCACATGGTTGAACAAAAATCTGACCAAGTAGAATTTCACTTCCAGAACAACCAAATTCCAGACGTGACAGTAATAGCAGTAGGACAACAGACTGGTGATGGGGGGTCCTCTCTATTTCTGAAAATCAACCTTCCTTCCAGTTTAAGGTGGTATTCCACACTGGAAGGAAACACCCTGAAATTCTTTACTAATCCACAATCAGGAACTCTCACTCCTATAGTCCGGAAAGATGTGAAATCAGCTCAGAGCCTGGCTGATATTCAGCAAATTGGAGAGCAGTTGTTCATCCCTGTTCAGTTAAATGATGGGAAGGACTCTGTTCTCGCTCGAGTGTGTGTGAGCAACGGTAAGAGCTTCATCAGCGAAGCCATGTTCCGCCAACTCCCAAAAGATCCAGCCATTCCCACATTCAAACTGATAGACAAATGGGAAATGGACCTGGAAGCACCTAATTCCAAACATCTCCTGCCAAGCAGGTGTATGCTCAAAATCTCATTGGCAACAAGAGCATAGTCCATAATTGTTGGGTCGTGCGAGACGTTACTGCCGCCTTTTACTTAGGCAGTGACATTCTCAATCGCTTTGCCATTAGTTTGGACCTAATAAACTTCAAAGCTTGGTCCCGATTAGCGGATAATCCCATGGGCTTTGATGATCCAGAAAAAGCATTTAGGTCAGCTCAATTGCTACCTTATGCAGTTGAAATTCAGATCAAAGAGGAAGTCACCATCCCAGAAAGGACCCGACAATTCTCCCTGGAAGTGAAAGCTAAAAGAGGACAACATTTGAAAAACCCTGATGCTTACATACATCTAAATGCTTCTCTCCAACAGCAAGGGTTAGGGGTAAACCCAACACCAGTAGTCAACATAGAACATGACACCATTCTAATAGAGGTGGATAACAGCGACTTAAAGAGTATTACTCTAGCCGCAGGCACCATTATTGGAATGGCGGTTGATGACCGACATTTTTCCATTGATTTAGGTAATGAACTGTTAGGGCCAATCGTTGACAGTGACAGTGAGGACAATACAACACCATACAGGATTTTTATCTGCATGGGGGGAACTTCCTGGTGTACACTTCCTGCCCCTATGGTAAGGAAGATGTGACTTGTGACTTCAGGAGGGATGAGGTGATTTTCCAGGTCCATGAGGGCTGCCTTTCCCACCTGAAGCCTCCGGTCCAAATCAGCACTCTGACCAGGGACTTCTCCACCCAGCTGGAGGAGGCCGCGGAGATAGCCAAACCAGAAGTCTTTCCAGGCTTCAGGCAGATGGTGGAAGAGAGAGTCAACCTAGCTGATGCCTGTGTGACTCTGGAACAAAAGCAAAAGTTGAAACAAGTTTTCTTGGATTTCCAAGATCTCTTTGCGGTAGACTCATATGACTGTGGTCGCACTGACATCCACACAACAACAATCCCCACGGACCCTGGCATGACTCCTGTGTTTGTGAAGCAATATCGCTTGCCTCTCGCATCAATGGAGTCCCTTATTGAAATAATTAAGAACCTTGAGTCCCGGGGAATAATCCGTCCAGTCCACAGCACCTTCAATAATCCGGTGCTGGGAATATTGAACCCAAACGGCCAGTGGAGACTCTGCACCGACCTCAGGGAGCTCAACAAACGGGTCCATACTTCCCGATGGCCTCTGCCCTACATTGACCAAGGGCTGGCCCAGATCCAGGGGTCACAGGTATTCACTGCAATAGACCTGACCAATGGATACTGGACCGTGCCGGTCAGTAGGGAGGACCAATACAAGCTGGCTTTTACCTTTGTGGGCCAGCAGTATACATGGACCCAGACTCCCTTCGGATACCTAACTCCGGTAATGAGTTCAATATTTTCCTACATAAGGCCATGCCCGACCTGGGTGCGAGGGGTAACCTGGCTTATGTAGATGATGTCCTCATCAAAAGTTCATCTGTGGAGGAACACATAGCGGAGATCCGTTATGTTCTGACGCAGTTGAGGGCCGCCGGAGCAAAACTTTCCTTTCAGAAAGCACAGTGGTGTAGAACCCGTGTTAATTTCTTGGGGCATGAGATTACTCCTCAGGGTCTCTGTCCCCAGGAAAAGAAAGTGGAAGCACTTCAGAAACTGAAAGACCCCACAACTCTGCGGGAACTAAGGAGCCTCCTTGGACTGACTAATTACAGCAGAAAGTTCATTGAGGGCTACGCAGAGATCACCAGACCCCTGATTCATCTCCTGAAGGGGGGGGTCAAGGGGGAATGGGGTCCAGAACAAGCCGAGGCAGTAAAACAACTCAAAAGAAGCCTCTCAAAAGCGCCTTGCCTAGCTTACCCTGTCAGAAACAAGGAGTTCTTCCTGGAGACGGGTTTCTCTAATACGTGCTTGACGGCAGTATTATACCAAAAGCATGACAAGGTCAATAAAGTAATCTCCTATGCGAGCAAAACTTTATCCTCTGTGGAGGAAAAATTCAACGATTGTGAGAAGGCACTCCTGGCAACGGTGTGGGCATTGAAGAATTACCGCCCGTTTATCCAGGGGGAACACATCATAGTGGAGACTCCACACCAGCCTCTGCAATATCTCCAAAGTGACAGAATCCGGGCCGGAAATGTGAGTAATTCCCGAATTACTTCCTGGATTCTGTCAATGCAAGGCTTTCCTGTGGAGGTCAGATATGGCCAAAACAAGAAGAGTCCCCTCGCGCAAGGTCTGGCTGACTTGCATGATTGTGCCAGAGAAAACTGTCTCGAGGACGAAAGTCTAAAAATAAAGGACAACATGGAGGCATACCTTAATTCCCCCCACAAAGTCTTTGAAGAAGACAAGTGTGAGGGAATGCCCACTGTATATGTGGATGGATGCTCTTACCATGTTGACAACGGCGGGGAGAAAGAACTGGTGGCCGGCGTAGGGAATGCATGGGTGAATGAGTCCCCAGAACCCTCTGCTGGATACAAAATTGGTCCCCGAAGTAGTCAGATGGCAGAATTGATGGCTGTGCATCAGGCCATCCTCACTGCTGTCCAGCATCAACTCCACGAACTGGTCATAATCACAGATTCAAATTATGTACGGAACGGGTTCGTGGAGCACCTGGTTAATTGGAAAACCAGAGGCATGTTATGTGCTAACAACAAACCCTTGAAACATGGGAAGTTGATCCAAAACATTGATGATCTGGTCACCTCGAATGAGATGACCATCTATTGATCTATTGGAAAAAGATCAAGGGTCATTCCAAAGTAGAGGGACCAGACAAAACTGGAAATGACTTAGCTGATCAGCTGGCCAAAACCGGGGCCATCCAAGGGGATCTAATTCAGATTGAGTCCCTGTTGGGGGAAATCCAGGTCACTGCTATCACTAGGTCCCAGACAAATGCTCACAACGACCTTTCAATTGCACAATGGAGTAAGGAGACCCCTGATGCTGATTTGATTACCGCTAAGAAGGGGGATCCAATTATTGGTAAGTTTTACCAACACCTTGAGGACCCTGAGAACTTTCCCCTGACGGATACCGATTATATTGGGAAAGAGGACCTAAGAGTGTTGATGAAATGTCCAAAAATATTCCGAATCCAAGACGGTTTGCTGGTAAGGAAATCCAAAGCTGGCCACGATCAGTGGGTGGTTCCTACCTCATTCCGAAGCCTGATGTTAAGTCACGCCCATGATGCGGCCACCGCCGGTCATAGGGGGTTTCACACAACACTGGAAATCTTAAGAGAGGTTGCATACTGGCCACACATGGGGCAGGACCTTGACCAATACTTGAAGGGGTGTCTTGTGTGTGCACAATTTCAGCCATCATCCCTCACGCACCGTGCGCCTCTCCAAAAGAGGGGGATGACACTGCCATGGTCAGATTTACAAATCGACTTCGTAGGCCCTGTGATTCGCTCGACTAGAGGAAACAAGTACATGTTGACCGTTACATGCTTGTTTACCAAGTGGGTGGAATGTCTCCCAGCCCCAAATTGCAAGGCAGAAACTGCAGCTGCCCTGATGATTAACCACATCTTTTCCCGTTTCGGTCTACCTCAAAGGATTGAGTCAGACAGGGGTAGCCACTTCACGAGTGAAGTAATGGCAAAGATGTGGGAGATACTGGGGGTCAAAAGGAAGTTGCATATTGCTTAACGGCCAGCTTCTTCTGGGGCAGTAGAGAGATATAACCGAACCGTTGTGAGCATATTAAAGAAGTTTGTGGCAGATTCTGGGCCAAGTTGGGATATCCGATTACCTCTGGTCCTAATGGCCATCAGATCTACCCCTTCATCTGCAACCAAAATGTCACCATTTGAGTTGATGACTGGGCGCAAGATGGTGCTTCCTCAGCATTTGCTCTACAGGACCCAAGAGCAGACACTAATAAATGCCTCCACAACTCATGAGTATGTGGAGAATTTAAGGAAACACCTTCAACATGCTTTTGCTTATGCTCAGCGGAATCTAGAAAGATCAGCTGATAGCATGAAGACCCACTATGACCTGAAGACTTCCAGGAAGGAATATCAGGTGGGGGACCGGGTCTATCTATACAATTTCCAAAGGAACCAGGCCAAACAGCGAAAATGTTTGCCTACATGGAAGGGACCCTTTGAGATTATAGACAAGATCTCCCCTGTGGCCTACAAGATCCGCATCCCCAAAGGCGGTTTGGCAGAGGGGGAAGACAAGTGGGTCCACATTAACCAGTTGAAGTGTTGCCATCCCAGGCACACTCTGCAACAACTGGAGGAATCCTCTGGAATCCTAGAGGGTGCTGTCTCAGATTAATTCAGTTCTAACTTAAAATATCCTACATATCGCCTATCAAATTCTGAGTTTCTCAATGTGGGTGTTTTGGTTTTTGAATGCAAAAAGAAATGTGCATGTTCATATGTTTTGACTATAAATTTATATGCCACCCCACTATATCAATGGTGGGGGAGAAATGTCCATGAATAGGTATTGCCGCTCTTCCTTTGTCTTCCTAGGAGAAAGAAAACCTGGAGACGGGCCAAGGAGGACGATCCGGAGACCGGGAGCAGAGACGCAAGGGGCCCAGTGTACCGCCCAATACTCCCATCAGGACCGGCGAGGAGAACCGATCGATCCGACCGGATGGAGGAAAAGATGCTGAACTGTGCCATCTATTGGAAGAAGATGAGGAAACATCCCAGGTCTTGCGAGTTCCATCAGTGAAACAGAATGGCCATCGCAAGAGGGGGGCTTGTGGGATGTTTTTACCCATGCATCCGAGCCCTGCCTCAAAAACTGTGCAGTACTGGCATTGAAAACATCATGATGGCCAGAGCTTCCCAGAAAATTCCCAGGGAAAGGCATGAAGAATAGGCTGCCACCCATTTTTGCCGATGTTATGGGCACAGAAGGGCACTGCCTAAAACCACCATTGGACTACCCACACAGTAGCCTGAAACCATTGGGAATGGCAATGCTGATTGCCAAAAGCAACCTAGAATTGTGGGGAATTCATTTTCTTAAATTCCAAAAATGGGTGCATTACCAGTACTCACCACTATCAGAAAGCCGGCGTTTTAAAACAACACCAGACTTTTTTTTGTGTAAAACTGAATAAATGAACCCAAAGCAGGCCAAAGAAAGACTTACTGAGGGGTGGATACAATGTAAAGTTATATTCTGAAGTGACTTGAAGGTTTATAACAAGACTGGCTGAGCTGTGGATTTCAGCAGTTTAAGTAAATTTGGACTGAAAGACACTAAAAATCTAAATGTTTAAAAGAAATGAGTGACCTACTTTTGAGTGTCACATAGGTTGCAATTGTTTAAATGTCATAGTTTTAAACTTAGAATCAGCATTCTAGCTGCATATGTAAAAATGGTTAGTTTTATTTGAATGCAGAAAACTGGGTAACTAAAAGTGACATTAGCTGGGGCCTGGCTTAAGGAACTGAATTCTGCCCACCAGCTACCCCCGACAGGAGATGAGACTTGCACAACAGCTGTGTTCCCAGGCCTAGCTGCCTTTTGCTGTTCCCACCAAAAGGGATATGACACTTCTCTGATTGAATTACCTGGGCTCTGCAGGAAATTGAACAAAGCCCTGTCCTGAATCAGGCAAATGTTTTATTGGTGGGAGTCGTAAATGTGGCTTCCTCCTGGAAGGAAAGGGGAGGAGCACTGCATGTGAGAGCAAGCTGGCTTGGCAGAACTGGAAAAACCAGAAATTCAACCTTGTGCTGGGGGGAAACCACACCCCTTTGGGGCCAGAACATAACTCTAAAAAGATGGATCATTCATAGAGCGGACTTGTGAAAATTTTATAAATGATACCATAATTCTTGTGATTTTTCTGCCCACATTTTAAGAGGTTTTTAGAACCGGTGGTATGATCTGGGGGCAAGCTAGCAGTTAAGAGGGTATTACTTAAAATGTATGCATGTTAAAAATCTGACACTTCATCAATTAATGTCCATACTCCTTGCGCACATGTGTGTAAATTTGGGTTAATGTCCGATATTGCAAAACCAGTTAAAAAGTGCAAATGTTGCCATTTCTCAATGCAAGCTCTCAGGAAGAGCAGATTTGGACAGGGTATACCTCCTGTGATATGTGATGGGTGCATGTAATTTTAAACAAATGTGTACCTGTGCAAATATGTCTTTTGGGTCAAAATATAGATTGTGTGTAATTTGACAGGGGTGGGTTCTCTGTATCATAAACAGACCTCATCATGATGACACTTCATTTCATTCCCCCAATCAAGGGGAAGAGGATGAAGTGGCCAATGACGAGTGGAGAGGGGTAGGGTCTAGAAAGCTAGCCTCTCCACCCACTTTCAAAACACATAAAAGCAGACAGTCAGGACAGATAGGGACATTCAATTCCATTTGCTGCAACGCGCTCTGCCGGACCACACAACATCCAGAAGATACTAGATTCAACACTTAGACTTTAAAACTCCAAAGAACTTGATTCAGAACTCAAAGCAAGGGCCTAAACCCACAAACTGAGAACTCTTCTCAGTGGGCCTCAGCATCCAGCAAACCTAACAGCGATAGCAGCATCCAGGAGCCGTGCAGATCAGCGCTGGGTCCAGAGAAAGCTGTGCAGAAAGATCCAGAAGCAGTGCTGTACCCAGAGAAAGCAGAGCAGTATCCAGAACCAGAGGCAGAGCAGAGCTGACCCAGACTGCTGTTCGCAGAACTAGAGAGCTGACCCAGACGCTGTGCGCAGAAACCGTCCGTGGCGAGTGAAGAAAACCTGTTGACCAGATCCGTGGCGAGGCCCATTTATTTCTAAATATATTGTGAGTACCTAGCAGAACTGTGCAGAACCAATCTCTTAGTTAAAATAATATAATTCAATCTATTTTAATCTAACTAGAACTGTCTCCTGACTGTCACCTGTCATTTGCAAAGCTGTCACCTGTCATTTCTAGTTGCTAGCTGTAACTTGTCACTTTGAACTTTTAAAATTTCAAATCTGAAAAACGACCTTTACCATATCGCTCATATCTCCGTGACCGTTTGTCTTAGAGACTTGCAGTAACTTTCCTCTGAAAGCTGGGAATCTTGGCTTTTCAACGAACCTAGAACGGCATTCCTATTCCCTATACTTTTGCCGAAATCGCGAAAAACGCACTCGCGAATTTTACTGCGATTTGCAAATTTCTCCACGTGTGAAAACAGCAGCTTCCTTGCTTTCATTTGCCAAAAATTTGTTTAACCTGCCAATCATTCCTAGAACATTGCTAAAGTAAGCCTGAACTTATTTAAACCAACTAATCCTCAACCTGAACCTCCAGAGGGAATTAAAATCATTTTAGCACATTTTCCAATATATTGCTATCACATTTTAAAGCATTTTGAGCCTGTGTAAAACTCATATCTATTCTCCTCTAAGCTTGCTGGGAAACTGGAACTCTGTATTACATTGTGATTGTATACCTGAACCGTGTGCTCTTCCTTCCATCTCCTTACATTGTATAGGGGGGGTGAATTGCCACAAAGGGAAAGTGATTACCTTGTCTTTTGTGAAACCATATCAGTTTATCTTCTATACTGCATTTCATTCATTCAACCTTGCATTTCCTTGAACCCTATAAAGCATTCTCTACCACATTATTCTTCTGTCCCTATTTACCAGTGTGCTACCTTATCCATTTCATGTCAACTCCTTAGTGATTATAAAGAAGTGGGCTAGTGCCAGATTCTCCGTTGTTAATCTTTATCATATCAGATTAAGTGTGATATTCAATTATTAATTTATTATAAAGTGTGATATATATATATATTGTTTAAATTCTCAAATAAACCTTTTAACTTGCAAAACAGAACTACTTCTTGGCTCAGTGGGGTCAGGGGGATTCCAAGAGAGGGGTGTTATATAGGGGTAGTCATCCAGAACGCATGAACTGGACATAAAGATATATCAATAAGGGTTTCCATTCAGTATCCCAGACTAGGCATTAACTTAGCTGTAGTGTTGAATTGAATCCTCTTACAGGTCCAACATGAGCCTGGCGCCTAAGGCGCCAGGACTGTGTCCAAAGGGCCCCAGCTTGGGCCCGCTGGCACTTCCCTGGGGGGAATGATGCCTGCCTCTGGGGTTGCTGGGTCGGACTCAGCTCCTTTGCGGTAGGCATCATGACACTTTCAAAGACGTTTAGACAATTAGACCCAACAACCTATTATGAAATGAACCCTTGGAAACCACCTTTCTTTTTTTTCCATCAAAGTCACATCCGTCTTGAAGAATGATTAACCTGAAATGAAATGTCCTTTTTACCCTACCCCAAACATCTGAGCCCTCTCAGGGGTACCATTCACATAACCGGCAGTCACCTTGCTCAAACTCAGTTGCAACAACTTGCTCAACTTCACTTCTGTCAATAAATTGTTCAGGGACCTTCTGTCAGTCCACTGCTCCGTCATAACTCGGTGTCTTTGTAGCAAGTTCAATTAGTTTGTGGGAGGGCCCCACTTCAAAATCAGGATCCCGAGGAGCAGGATAATCAGTCAAGGGGACAATGTTAGAGTGAGGGACACAAGGGTGGGGGAGTACAGGGGAGATTTCTTGCCCCATTTTGGTGAGGGCTGGATTGATGCTTGGGCCCCATAGGCGCGTTGATACTTTTGGACCACCATCCCTGCTTGCAGGATCAGGTGCGTAGTCACTTGCTGTGCGTGCATTCTTGTTGTCCAGGTGGACATCCCCCTTCTATCTAAAATATAAATAACATAGAGTGAGTTTCTTGAAGTGTAAATGTACCTTATTATCATCACTCCAGGTCAGGGCCTGGTAATCATTACTTCCACATTTGTTCTCTTTGTTCATGAGCACTGATATCTCCTCAAACCCCATTAGCCTTTTCCTTTCCCTCTAATGACCCGTCTACCCACTCTTTGTTATAATCACTGAACATTCAATCCACCTTTGTGGCTTCTTTGTTCATCATGGCAATGCATGCTCTTCCTTTTTTACACATAATACCATGTGCTCTTTGGCAAATAGCTGCTCCTCCCTTCTGCTGCCCTCTGCTACCTATTCTAGTATCACTTTCTCATCTGCACTGTTCTTGGGTGTTCCTGTGAAATGTGGGACAAGAAAGCAGACACAACATGTGTTCTTTTGCCCTCTTTTGCCCCACCTTCTTCACTGTTCAGCCACTGCCGAACATCTCGTTGTGCCAAGACACAATAGGGACCGGATTGGTGGACGGGCTTTCTCCATCGCTGCAGCAGTTCTGTGGAACAATCTCCCACTTGCCATCAAGAAAACTCCCAACTACTTGAGTTTAGAAGGCTGGTTAAAAAGTCTGTCTCCCTTTCCTCTCAGCACCATGATGCCTTTGGGCGACCGTGCGCTTTATAAGAACTGATAACATAACATAACATACTCACACCACACTTTTTCTAACTCCGCACGGTGCTGACCTCGATTGCCATCTCCAAACATGCTTTGTTACACTGTTCATATTATTAAACAGGAGATGAAAAGAGCTGATTTCCCTAAGCTTACAGCGGTGCTCCTCTTCAAATTTCAATCCTCACTCAAACACATGAACAAAGGATCTCTGTCAATAGTCCTTTATTTCTCAAACGGTGGACAAGGTAAACAGAGGACACACAATAAAGCATTTCACTCTAGCAGGCTTCGTCAAATTGTAAAAAGTGTAAAGGTATCTGATTTTTAAACTCATCATTAGCTACTGAGTGCTTCTTTTGTTTCTAGGTGTGCATGCCCATCTACACCTTGAAGAACCTCAGGGCTTTTGGCCTCCATGTTGGATGTGGGTGTTGTGTGACAGCTAGTCTGAGTGATTGTTGTTCATAAAACATGTAAAAATGTTATTTGTTGTACATCAATAATATAAAGTGCAGAGCACTTAGCGGAACATCATATCTATTGGAAGGCACATATAGTTCGGAATTGAGTGTTGTCAAATGCAGAATGATATGTATGTTTTTTATGTTATTTGTATTTCAACATGAGTTTAGTACCATCTTATAAGGTGCATTTTTCCAAAATGTGTTTGACTTTAGAGTACACCTAAATCAACAGGAAATTTGGTAATTGGTTTTCTCATGCCCAAGAATAGCGGTACAAGTGGCAATTGTCCACTTTTTAGAAATCACAGTCCCTGACCATAGCTAGAGCAGGAATGTTGAAAGCGAGTAATAATGCTTCAAATCTATTACAATGTAATATCAAGACATGTCTGAAGCGTTTTTATTAAATTGATTTCAGATTACAATGAAATCTCAATTTTAAGATTGAATTTTAAGTGCTAATTTAATTAATAGCTCAATTGTAAATGAAATGTATTGTAATGAAATAAATGTTATGTTTATATGTATAAAATATTTGAAAAGTTGTTATACAACTAAACAAATAAAAAAATCATTTAAAAAATAAGGTGCTTAGTGCCTAGCAGCAATGTCAGAGTGCATCGTACCTGACAACAAAATTATCAAATTTAATGTAGTGCCTACAGTGAGATCACTATATTGTGTCTCATAAAGTGCATAGTGCATGATGGTTTTAATAAACAATATTGTAAACAATACACAGACAATCCATCTAACATGAGCTCAATATGGTCTATTAAAGTGCATTGTGCATAGCAGAAATCTTCTCAGTTCAATAACATAGACAACCGGTCAGTTCAGTCTCGTAAAATACAGTACGGTATGTCTAATCAGATCAATGTCATTTGCCATACACTGACAGTCCATCTGACATAAACTCAATTTGATCTAATAAAGTGTCTAATGCATAGCATCAATATTATCAGTGCAATTGCATAAACAACCAAACAATTTAATCGAATAAAATACAGTACAATATGTCTACCAATGATTGTATAGTAGTGTGCATAATGCACCAATATTTCTGCTGTTCACACATGCAATTAATTTAGCAATAACCCTTAATGACACAAGTCAATCATCATCAGATACCTTTGATAAAAATATTGCATATTGGATGGTGTAATCCAATCGGCAGTGAAAGAAAGACAATTTTGTTACTAAATTTTCTAAAAAATTGTGAATCATACCTTTTCCTGTGACACCAAAAGACATTGAGCATGACATAAAACACCAAGGAAAAAGGATGCTTACTAAAAATTGACTAAGGAGGATGATACAGTATCAATGGTTTTCTATAATTGGAGGCTGATTGTAACTATAAGTCAGAGAAATCAAGAAAAGATTATAGGAGATAACAATCTTGTTTGACAATTGGACCTAATCACCAACAAAAGTATACAGTTCCTCATCTTTGTTGTGACCTCCAGGGCTTTTTGTGTTGTAATCCTCTATGTATTTGATTTCATGTAGCCTTAGTTTGCGTACTTGGTTGCCTCCCCTTGGGTGATAAGGAACTCTGTCTATTCCAAAAGATTTAAAAGATGAGATATCTCCTCCATGTTTTTCTTCAAAATGTATTGCAAGGGGATAAGTCAGATCTTTATTTTTCGATACATCGAAGGTGTTGTAATATTCTGGTTTTGACTTCTAGCTTGGTTCTCTCTATGTACAAAGTTTGTGGAACATGTAATGTACTTGGTAATTTTTACATTTCTTCCTAACCGTGGATGTTCATATTGTTTGATGAATAAGCATGTCTACACGCTTCGCATTTGGTACATTTTTGCAATCCCATTTTTGTATTGGTCAGCCAAGGAATTGTAGGAGATATAGATGTTGATTGAAAACGACTCTATGACAGCTCTGATTGTAAAGATCTAGGCTTTCTAAAAGTCACACTAGCATTGGTTTGAATGTGCTTACAAACATCTGGATATTTTGTAGAAGAAACCAGTATTTGGCTAAGATCTTTCAAATTTCCTTGGCTCCATTGTTATAAGTGGTAATAAACCGAAAATTCTCTCATTTGATGTTCAACATCTTAGTCTTCTGTTTTTCCTTAGTTGTCTTGAGAATATCTTCTCTCGTTTGTTTGACACATTGATTGTATGCTTTATTGATGGTGGACCTCTTATAGACCCTCGTTCCAAATCTTGCTGCTGTTGTTATGGCATTTTGTTGGAATGTCACTGGTTTGCTAAAATTGCATCTCATTTGCAAAAATTCACCATACGGTATACTATTTTTTAGACATTCAGGATGAGCACTATCCGCATGTAAGACTGAGTTGGTACTGGTTGGTTTGTGGAAAACCTCTGTTGTGATGGTTTCATTCATGATCTTAACCTTGATGTCTAAAAACACCACTTCTGTACGACTATGGCCTTGGGTGAATTTCAGACTCGTATTTTGTAAATTCGAAATATTGAAAAACTCCATCCATTCTGTTTCACTGCTTCGTCAATATATCGACACTATAAAATTACTCTTTATGTGTGGGTTTGCATGGTTTCATCAGAAAACAGATTTTCCTCCCAACACCCCATGAAAAGATATGCATAAATTTGAGCTACCGCTGTGCCCATAGCTGTCCTGCATAGTTGGTTATAATAGTAACCATCAAACATAAATGTATTGTGTGTAAGGCAGAAGGCTAACATGTCTACTGGCATCAATGAGTGATCTCTAAAGCTCAATGATCTAGTTGATAAAAGCCTTTTTACTGCTTTGATACCTTTTTATTTTATTATTTTTTTTATTTGATTTAATTGTAATGCAATTAAATCAATTACAATTACAATTTTGTATAATTGATACAGGTGTACAGGGCAACTACATCGAGTGTAATCAGCAGGAACTTGTTTTCCATGGTATTTGGTCAATTTGTTGGAGGAAGTCTGATGTGTCTCTGATATATGAGGGCAGTGTCTCGACGAATGGAAAGAGAAATTGGTCAAAATATTTAGATGTATTCTCAAGCAATGAGTCACTGGAGCCAACGATAGGCCTACCTGGAGGTTTTTTGGAACATTTATGAATTTTTGGTATGAAATGTATGATGGGCAGAATGGGGGAATTCCTTGGTTAGGTATTTCTTTTCTTGTAGAGTTAACAGTCCTGTCTCATACCAATTTGCAAGTTTTAAATCATATTCAATTTTATAGCTGGAATAGGGATCTGTGGGCAACTTTTCATAATTATGCACTTCTTTAAGCTGTCGCATGGCTTCTCTTTTGTAGTCATTAGCATTGAGAACCACAATGTTGCCTCCTTTGTCAGAAGCTTTAATGACAATTGATTTGTCTGTCTGTAGATCTTTAATGACTTTGTGTTCTAATATAGTCACATTGTGCTTGGTTTTATAGTCGTTGGAGGCACATTTTTTGAGATTCTCAATGATGAGATCTTCAAATATATCAATATGTGGCATATTGTTGGTCGGAGGAATACATTTTGACTTTCTCAGCAGTTGACTTGGAGCTGGCATATCTGTTGATAAATTGCCTGACAGTTTCAAACTCCACTCTCTATCGGTTGAATCAGGGTATGTTATTTCTTCAATCTCTAAATGTAATGATTCAAGTACACATAGAGTCGGTATGTTTTTGATCGTCAATTCACATGGTAAACTTTGCTCCACGTCTGTTCTTCTCAGTTCCGATGTGTTCGAGTTGGCAAAGAATTTTGCTGCTAATCTAATTTTTCTGACGAAACAATGAAGGTCAATCCTAGATTAGCCATAATCAAAGTCAGAAGTTAAGCAAAATGATGGACCTGTTGTAAGTACTTTGGTCTCCATCTGGGTCAATATTCTTTCCGACAGATTCACATCTTGGGGTGCTTGAACCATTTATATTTTTTCTTGGTTTTCCCAGAGTGTTTCAGATGGGCGCCCGACTGTCCTCTCTTTTTTCCTTTTCCTTTGTCCTCTGCTTCCCCGTCTGTTCTTCCTCTTGTTGATGATGTGGAGATTTGTTTGTTCCTGGGTTGATTTCTGCCCTGTGCAGTTTTCCCCACTTGGTGGAAGAGTCTCATCTGTTCTAAAAAATGTAATTTAGGAAGAGCGTTGTCAGTAATGCTAGAGGTAGAGGTATCTGTTGATTATCCAGCACTTGTTTCCATTTCTGAATCTGTATCTGGGATAACGGGAATTGAATTGTGTTTCTGATTTCATCATCCTTTTCTGACAGAATCATATTTTTTTGCAAATGTATATGTCCTGGCCGTAGCCAGTGATATATAATCTTCTTTATCTCGCAAGAATTTCCATTGCTTTCTATCTTTGATTTCATCTTCGTATCTTTTGATGTTTTTATCCATCTGTGTTTTCAATTCATTAGCAGTCTTTGATTCTGTACCAGTATACACCGTTGTTTCTAGATCATCAATATCTTAATTGCTTTTACTCTGTCACTTTTTGCATACTTAACCAGTGTACTAAGCATCTTGAAAGAGCATTCATTAGTCGCATCTGTCAATTCTGGTAACATTTCAGGATCTGGGTCCTCATATGTAGGAATTGTATGGATTCTCAATGCTCTTGAAATTCGTTTGTTGTCAATATAATTTTGTAATGACTTGATATCCCACCATTTATTTGTTTCTTTCTTGTGTAGCTTTTCCAATGATAGCATTAATTGCTGTATGGAGTTTGTTTTTCCGGTTGGTACCTGTTTTGTAATTCTCCTTCAGTCAATGTCTTCACTGAACAAAGAGGAAGCTTCTGCATCTCGACTGTGTTCCTTGTCCACCATGTTGTTTAACAAATGTGATTAGTGTGGAGTGAGGGACAGGGCATATGGTCAATGTTGTAAGAGTGAACTCAGACTTTCAATGTATCAGAAAATCGTTTTTCACAAATGCGTTTGTTACTTAAAAGGAAAAGTCTGATTGCACCGAAACCTGTTGAAGATAACATGTGTGACACCAGATAATTCAATAAAATAAGTGGATAAGTGTATTTTCTGTTTATTACTATTGGGGATAACTGTACCCTTTTTCATTAAACAAGAGAGAAGGAAAACAGAGAACAAAATAATAAAACAACAAAAAGAAACATATTTCTCCTTTTTCAACACTCCTGTTATTTCTTCCTGATACATTTATGGACAAATACTTGCTGGTCCCCTGTATAGGTAAAATGAGGACACAAAAGACATGGGGCCTCATTACACGGATGGCGGTAAGGGTACCGGTAAGGGTACCAGTGCTGGTAAACCCTTACCGCCTTACTAAGAGGTCCCTTTGTGGGACCCTACCTTAACGGCTGGTTTTACCAGCCGTTAAGGATGGGATCCGCAAAGGGACCTTGGAGGTAATTACGGTACCGCAAATTGCAGTACCATAATTACCGCCTTCCCCATTCCCATTGAGCCCTATGGGGGCAAAAATGGGAAGGGGGAAGGGTCATGGTGAATGGGGAATTACCGCCCCCACACACCTTGGAACAGGGCGGTAATTCCGCCATTCACCATGGCGGACTCAGTAAAATACCGGCGACAACGATGGCGCTAATAGCGCCATGGTTACCGCCGTTCGTGTAATGAGGCCCATGGTATAATGGTATAATGGCATATACTTCCCATTAGTAGGCCCTTCTTTCTTCTTGTGCATGGAGGGCTCCTGTCATGTCACGGCATACTTCTTTCAGGTGGTAACATATGTGCCCTTGTCCATTAGTGGGTGAAGCATTGTTCATCCGATTGTAGTGGTGATGGCTGTGTCTTCAGAAGGGGTGGCAGGCCTGCTTTCACTATCTTCTATTTGTTGACAAATCTTCTCTGTACTTTTCTTTGATTTGTTCTGTTCCTGCATTGTTAATCCTGGCAAAATATAACTAACAATTCCTGCTACTTCCCTAAAATATCCTTACTCTTCTGCACTTATCACTGAAACTGTGCAGTGTGCATGTAATGTTCGCATTCATGCAGGTGTAAAACATTCTTACATGCGTTTGCCTATCACTAATCCTTAACTATAATAATTGTCTGTCCCTTCGGTAAAACACAACCAATACACAATACATTTTATTAAACACATTTGTATTAAATACTTTAACATAAAAACTCCTTAACAAAATGGTGCTACACCTTTTATCCATAGGTCCGTAGGTGACCGGGACAGAGCAACTACAGGGCACTCTTCGTCAGCTAGTGCTACGTTGGATTATTTCTTTGCGGACTCAAGTACTTATCGTAGGGTTGTTTCCTTAACGATACCTGACTCTAACAAGAGTGATCACAACCCTTTGATCCTGACCTGTCGAAGACTGGTAATACCTACACCTAACAGAAGAATAAGATCACTTTGTCATCATAATGTAGAACTGGAACAAAACAGAGGCAGGTTACGAATTACTCAAAGATCAACACCGAGATTGAGCAACATTCTGGAAAGATGGCTTTTAAATAAGCCTGACAGAGTGGATTACGATCTTTGGAGAACACTGTGTGAATAAGAGCAAGCCATCTTGCAAACCTAAACATCAGTATGATGAATCTTTGGTGGAAAGAAAGAACCAACTAAGGAAAGACATCAAAAGTTTGGGCACCATACCAATGCAACATAGGCTTAAGGAAAAAAAGAAACTGAAACAGAAATACCGGAATTGGGCAGCTTCTTATAGAGAAATCCTCTTCCAGAGGGTCTCAGAAACAATGTTACAAGCTGTCCCTGCCAATATTGGAAAGATCCTATGGTCCCTCCTGAACGGAAGAGATTAAATAAATGGTGACCGCCAAGTCAACCCTATTCATGAGTCTGGCTGGATTCTTCATTTTGAGATGCTATTTTCTGGGTTCACTAATACAGAGCCTCCAGTTACTTTGCGGGACACAAGTTCATAGGATATTGCTCTAGAGAGAACAGAAATCAAAAACATCTTTACAAAAACTAGTGCCTCCCATGCTCCTGGCCCTGACGGAATGACAAATTGGATGTTAAAACTGGCTCCTGACATATGGTCCAATTTCTGTATGAACCTTTTTGAGAAAATACTGATGCAAAGAAAAGTCCTGCTTTCTTGGACAAAGGGGATTATAGTGCCTATTTTCAAAAAGGCCGATAGGCTGAATCCAAAGAACTATAGGCCTATCGCCGTTTTGGACGTTTTGGGGAATTTTTGCGGGAGTACTCTTGAAAAGCCTGAAAGATTGGATAAAAGGTTCAAAATCTTACGATGTAAAACAATCAGGTTTGTGACAGGTACTGATTGTGGCCTAAATTTGTTTATATTAAGCTTGCTAAAGGAAAAAACATTAAAAGCAAAGGAGCGCCTATGTGTCGCCTGTGTTGACATGAAAGCAGCTTTTGATTCAATAGATAGAGAACTTTTGTGGTTCAAGTTGCTGAATAGAGGATGCCCAAAATACCTTGTGGCTGCAATAAAAGATCTACATTCAGGAACATCGCTGCAGATTAGGCTGAACAAAGGTGGGTGCCACACAAAGGAAATTAAAACAACTAAGGGTTTAACACAGGATGCCCTTTGGCAGCCATATTGTACAATTTTCTCATCAGTGATATACAAAAATGCATTGGACCCCCCCAGATCTTGCCTGCCTAGAAACAACGGATAATCTGATGGTCGACTATTGTACGCAGACTACTTAGTTTTGCTGGATAGGACTCTCTTAGGCCTACAAAAAAAGTTGGACGCGTTGCAGGAATATGTAACGTTAAACAACCAGAAAATAAATGCAGAGAAATCTGAAACTCTCGTTATTCAAAACCCAGGCGGTGGAAAGAAAAATATTTTTGCATGGAGACTGGGAACAAGCTTACGGAGTCCAACAAGTTCCATCAAACATCTGGGAATCAAAATAAGTGCCAGCAGAATAGAGTCAGCATGGACAGCAAATCTAATTTTAAAAACTGACCAGCTGACAGCTCAGGGTATGGTTCTCGCTAGAAAATACTGCAAATTCTCTCTTTTGCCATTGATTACATTTTATAACCAGAAGGTGGTGCCCGTCCTAACTTACGGTGGTGAAGCTGGTTTGGGTATATCGGGCGAAATATGGCAAAGGTGTGAGAGCAGGTTTCGGAAACGACTGTTGCGGCTACCAAACTCCATACCTGTAGAAATTGTAACATATGAGCTGTGCTTGATATCCATGCATGCAAGAATCATCTGGAAGTCACTTTCACTCTTTGGCAAACTAAATTCCTGGAATTGCCTTCCACAGTATGATATCATCAAAAAATGTGGAGATGGGTCATGTGAATGGACTCTGAAGGAATGGTCTACTAATTGTAAGGAAATCTTGACCCAACTGGGCGTGTCCGTAAAAAACGTAGGTGAAAATCCGCTCCAGGTCAAAAGAATGATATGGACTGCGGATTAGGCAGTGACAGAGGCAAAAAGATCTACTTCAAAAATTCATAACCTTTCAGAGACACTCAACAGTGAATTAAATGTATTTCCAGCATATTTGAGGGACACGTCTATTTGAGGTACCCGTCTCCGGCTTTCCGCAACACCTATTTCAGATTCCACATTAACATTCTCAGAACAAAATCTGTGCTGTTTTGTTACGGAGGGCAGGTGAAAGATAAGAACTGCAGACTATGTAACCTTCATGAAGAAACTCTGAAGCACTTGACACTTCACGGTTCAGAGCTCTGAACAGAGCGAACCTTAATCTTATATGGAAAACTAAAGAACATAGCAGGTACTAATCCTGATCTATGGTGGGCCCATTTATATGAGGGCACCAATCCATCTATGATTACATCCATAGTAGTATTCTTGGACAGAATTTTTAAAAAGAGACTCATGGACGCAAAACGAGTTTGAATAAATCACGACTTGTTAAACTTGGGAGCCTTAATTAATCTCTTGAGCCCGGAATACCAGGTTGAATGTGACCGGGACTATTGATTGTATAAACTGAAGGGAGGGGTATTGAATGATCTTCCGGCTCCTTCCCCTTATGCCATCTTAACTTCAGAGACTTCCTCCTACTACTCATTGACCTCCTTGATCTATTTCTCTTCCCCCTTTTTCTTTTGATTTTCTTTCTTGGAACCTTGGATTTTAAACTAGAAATAAAGCCTGTTTCCCTAATATGAGGGGTATTCCTCTCTTTATCTCTGGCCCTTAAAGAAGCTTACCACATGGTCTTCAGTGACCCTTGTCATGAGTATTCCATTTCTTTTAATCTCGTATTTAAACTGAAAACTGCAATAACCAATTCGCAACCAAAACAAAAACATGAAACACAAATACCACATTATCAACATTGCGCTTCCTTTCTGCATGGTACATACTCACATCATTTATGAAGCTTATTCTCTCCTGTCAAAGGGCCTGCATCCCACTCTGGGTCATGGCGGGCCACAATACTAGGCAGCTGTTTTGATTTACTGGGCAGCTGCAAGCAATTCCTCTGGTGCACTATCTGGTCCTCCATGGCCCATTGCATGCCCTCAGTGTTATGTGGCAAGAGAGCCTCCAGCTTGCTGCCCCAAGTGGCTGTTAGCTGCAGTCTAAGAAGACTGAGCCTCCTTGCTGGCTCGCCATCTGTAAAGAGGGACTACTTTACATAAGTAATCTGAAAAAAATTACTAAAAGTACTCCACAGAAGAGTGATACAGTTCAGCAAAAACCGCATATTAATTAACTCTGCACAGCTAGGAGAAAAAGCAATTCAGGAAGTCCTGCAAGCTGAACTGGTTGAAACGTTCTGAAACTCTTCCCACTACAGTTACAATTTTCATAAGGAAAACCCACAACATTTCCATAATACATTAGTTACATCTTGGGGCAGGTCAAAATAAATGATTGGTGAAACATCCTGAGGCCCTATAATGCTACATACATTGGTTATCTTTGATTGGGCAAACACATTTCCTGGACCAAAACCCTTTGACAACTATTTCATGACCTCATAATATTAACATATTCGGCTCCTCAATCACATCACACTACTAAGTTGACCAGCAGAAAAACTCTTAATTATTGTTCACTGGCATAGTCCTGTGTCTGAAGATAACGCAAGGCGAGAAAGGCCATGAGCATTGCAGTCCTGTGCTCCTGATTGGCTCTGCATCCCTCGCCCCACAGCCCCTGCCAGTCCTCCCCATCTTTTCCCTTGCAGTGTGCCAACTTTGCTCTTAAAAAAAAAAACAACGCCACTGTGCTGGAAAGTGAATTTACTATACTGAATTCGTTTTTGGCCTCCTAATCTTGTTTGAGCTTCCAGGTGCCTAGCACCATGGCTTTCAACGTAGCGCATGAAAAGGCTTCCGTTGGATTGTATTTTTCCTTAGAATATCATCCCCTTGCAACATTAATTTGGCATCACGTGTCATCCTCATCTTCACTGCTCAGTTTGCAAAATATAAAACACAGGAAAAATGAGGCTTGCAGACTTTTATATGGGCTGTCTAGGAGACTGCTTCTCCCAATCGTGGCCTAAAAAAACATGGTCAAACTGTGTACTCTTGTTTTACTGCTACCACTACCTATCTCTCTATAATAATATAAATATGCACACCATCAATATAAAACCCCAAAGCAACAATTATGTTCCACCTATACTTATAAAAAAACAATAAGCAAACCCCTACGCACATATGTACCAAAAAAGAATTCTGCACACTTGTACTCCAAATAATAAAAACAAAACACAAACACATATACTATTATAATTGTTACATGTGTGGTTCTTCTTCACATTCAACATGCTCTCACCTCTCTATTTATCTATACCCCGGGACCACATCTATATTGTGTGTTGTTGCGCGTGTATTCACCTGTGCCGCACCCTGTTTGCTGATGTGTGGCACACTAGGTATATTGAGTGTGCCACACATCATCCTATATGTCCCTCCTATGCCACTGTGTCATTTTCATAGCTGGTACATGCTCCTCACTCTTGTGGACACTACATTTACCTCTCTTCAATTGTTTTAGGTGCCAGGTCAGAAAACAGACACAATAGTTCCTGCCAAGCAAAAAGGTTTAGATTGAGGAAAACCTATTAAAGCATACCATTGAAGGAGCAGAGGGAAGTTTGCTCTGCAGACCAAGCATAAGTTGTTTTAGTTAGGTCTGACGTATATTAGATACTCACATATAGCAACACAGAAAGAGCAACAAATGTATTAATGTTGTGGTTGCAGAGATCATAGATAGGGCAGCATTAGAGTCCCAGTATTTAGTTGCTGTTTTATTAGGCAGTGTAGTGTGATGTGCGAGAGAAATGGAGATAGGTGGAAGATGGAGTCAGCATAGTAGTGAAGAAAATGTGAGGTCACTGTGTTAACTTGGCAGAAGTGTCGCCATTTTGCATGTTAAGGCATAGCACACAGTGAACAGGAGTGAACAAAGGCCTTAGTGTGGAGCTGTGGCTCTGTTCAATTCAGCTCTAAAAACAAATCTCCATTCCCATTCCCCAAGAGAGAAGCAGGGGTTAAAAGCACCCATGGTGCACAAATAAGCACTAATTATATCCCACTGCAGGGTCTGAACATGATGTGAATGGAATGTTAGCTGGGAGAAGAGTCGGAAGGGATGCACCCTTTAAAGGACAAATTCATGAGAACAGGGCACAAGGATCTATGATGCCAATGGAACATACAAACATTTAGAACACTACTGCCCTCCCTCTAGAATGGTCACTCCATGTGAATTACACCGAGACACACATTCTAAACAAATAAATCCTCAAAATTCAGACTCAAGAGCATTGATCTGGTGACGTAATTCACGGGCACCTAGGGATGGAAGGAGATAAGGGGGAAGCCGTGTCTGGAATATCTTGCGATTTGAGAAAGGAGGAACAGAGGTTATGCCAATAAATTTTGTACAAGGTTGGGGGTGCAGCTCATGTGAGCCATGGTTTCTGGGTTTATGAGAAAGCCTATTTTCTTATCAAGGCAGATTTGTCCTCACAAATTTACTTTGATCATGTCTGGAACAGAGGTTGCACATCACGTGATCGTCTCAATTTATGTACCTATCAATAATAAGAAACCACCAATCATGTACCTGGATTTGCAAATGACAATGTAGGGGACCACGTGTTTAGGGGAATGGTTTAGATTAGATGTGGCCAATCAGTCCAGGGACTATAAGGGGGATTAGCAAGTTCTATAGTCGGTAGCCATTGAGGGTGGTGGGATTATGTTGTACTCATTATTAGGCATAGTATTGTCAAAGTTACGGTTTGATTGCTATAAAACCTGTAACCCCTTGAGATAAAACAAGCTCTGTTTCAATTTGGTTCCCTTTGGATAGGTTTTTATCTCCCAGTTATTAGGTTGCCTCCCTTTCAATTTGGTGACCCCTGACATGATCCTAGACTCTCTGTGAGGTCTGGATTGACCGAGTCGCACATCTTGGGGTGCGGTGCCCGTCTGCAGTGACCAGTCCCCTGTGCACAATCTGAATAGGTTTGCAGGTGACATGTTCACCAGAAGGCCTGCCTGTTCCTTGGAGCAGAGTGATGCTCTCAGATTGTGCAGGCCATTGATGGGACTCCATATCGGAGGAACTTGGGAGAAAGCATAGATGTAGTGTACCTTTGTGGGACATAAACAATAAAGTGACGGTGTGTGTGGAGTAAGGTGATGGTGAATGTGTGGATTGGAAAGACCACATGGCGATATGTAGTGGGTTTACATATGTAAAGGTGGCCAGAGGGATCTTCTCAGTGAGAGTAAAGGTGATGACACGATATAATTGCATGCGTCAAAGAGAAGATAGAGGTAACACAACCTCCTCCATTGCAGAGGAAAAGCAGTGCTGCACTTAAATTAAGAGGTAAAGCCCAATATACAGAGGACTTGGTATCTCTCCACTCGGCACAAGGTAGAGTGAGGAGGTAAATTCCCACCTCCCGAGGTAATGGGATACAGGAAGGGTCTAAATCATTGTGTACGTATATGTGATATTGTTGAGTAGGCACATTACGTGGTGGGTCTGGGATCCCTTTGCCTGGCAGAAGTGGGCATAAGGAGGTAAATTACCTTGTCTCGAAGAGGAGGTTGGAGAAGAGTCTAAAACATAGTCTATATAACTGTGTGTTTTTGACTTATGGTTTAAGGTGTATATTGAATTGATGTAGTGTGGAATGGTGGGCGTTGAGTTGAGAGAAGATTTGTGTGGGGTAGTAAGTGTATGTGGTGTGGGGCAGACAGAATTGGTGGGGCCACGGGAAGTACAGGCAGTGTTGTGAAGGTGGGGTGGATCGGAGATGCTGGATCAGTGTCTAGGAAGTAAAGAATATTATGAGGGATGGCTCAGTCGTAACATGAGTTATTTAAAGCCACTCGAGTATATGTGTACAGCACTTCTGTTGTATGGGGAAAGATGATCAAATATTACAAAGAATGGGTTGCTGTTATGAGAGGAGGGATGTTATAAACTCTGACCCAAAGAAGGAATGAATAAGAAGGATGTTCTGGGCCACATGTATACTTATTTGGCAGCGAAATATAAGGGGAAGAAGTTGAGGAATAGGAAGAGCATTCTTGAGCTTTGGAGAATGGTAGAGGATTTGGAGATGTCCCAGAGGATCACAAAAAAAGGGAAAATAGTATTACAAGTTCTTTGTGTCACTCCCACACCGAGTATAATGCCCACAAACCCCACAGCCCGCCACCCCCACAGGGGTCTTAGCCCATGAAAGCAGCTGCAGGGTATACTAACCCTGAGTATGTGTCCCATGAAACTCTGTGACAATAAAACTCCTCAATGTATTGTATTGTCCCACAACACTTAGTGCGAAAGCCACATGCGACCCTCAAATTATGGAAACAGATATTAGAGCACAGAGAGATTTGGAAACAGAGCTTGGAAGGACCAAGGCAGAGCTTGCGTGAATAACGCAGGAGCGGAGAAGTACGAAGCGCACCAATAGGTACTGATGAATGGAAAACAGTTGACATTTTATTTAGAACCGATAGCGCCACAGTTAGGGATGTACATGTTGAAACAAGGGATGATATTCACAGTGATGAGAGATATCAGGAGGGGCAGCCACGAGCAGGTAGTTTAGATTATGAATCCATTAGGTCAGACGCTGATGCAGGAGTACTGAAGGAGGAGAAGGAATAAGGAACAGATGAGGATCAGGGGTATGAGGTGCTGCCTAGAATGACACCAAGAGTAGAGAGTTAATGGGGCTCGAGGCTAAGATCATGACCAGGTTGTATGGTGCTGGTGAAAGGGAAGCAAGGTGGGAGGAAGTTATCCGCAAAGAAGGTGGGAATGCAGTTTCCAAAACTACATCAAGGTCCCAGCAGAGCGCACTACGTGTGCAGGCCGCAGATAGAGAAGAACAATTTGATTAAGGGGGTGCCCTCGCTCACTGCAGGAGCGGGCAAGTGGATATATGCACTTGACAAGCAGACCGCGGGCAACGTTTGTTCACTGCGGTATTGGGGGACCAAGCAGATGAGATTTGGAAAAAGGCAGGATATCCAGGGGTATGGATGGGTGACAACAATCATGACATTGCACATTTTAATGATTGTCGAGCTAGACTGCGGGCTGCAGTAAGAACAGCATATCCTGACACACCGGATATACATTCAATAATTGTCCATACTATGAAGGAAGATGAAGACCTGGCACAGTACATATTACAGATTCAGGAGATGTGGAGGGCTGAGATGGGGGAATCATAGTATATAGCAATTGTCTATCATATGTTGAAGAAGGGATTTCCCAAGGAGGTGCAGAAAGATTTGGATAAGGTAGAGGGGATCGAAGCAAAGGGATGGGTAGAGATTCAAGCAATTAGAGTGTTGGAATCGAAATAATATTGTACCTCCTATTGCATTGTTTGAATGTGTGTTGGCCTACGCCAAGTTGTCTAAAACATCGTGTGAATAGATTCTGCAGCAAGGTCTTGACCTTAATGTACTGTGTAAATCGCCATCTTGGATTTAGCCGCCATTTTAGGTTCTCTTGTAATGTGGAAGTCACCCTGAACATCAAAATGGAGGCCGAATGACATTTCGAGTGAGATTCTGGCCGTTGTGACCTCCGCACACATGAATAAATAATATGCCTGCAGGCCACTTGTTGGGGTCGCGAACTGAGACCTTGTCCTATCCCTGACCTATGTGTAAATGAACAACTGTATCAGCGGAACTGATCAAAATGCATACATTATGAGATTGACCTGGCAAGGAACCCTAGGCCTGGTCCTAAGAATGGTTAACCCGCGAGGGGGTTGGCCAGAGCTGGATAAAAAGTATAAAAGCACGAGTATCCCAATGTACGGTCTCTCACACTAACGCAGTGAACTTTTGTTGAAGTTCGTTCTGTTACTCTGAGAGCCGAATAGCTATCCGTTTGTCAATTGACTTTTTGGTAACTGTTGCAGTTTTTAAATAAAGCACTTTGTATGTTCTTTGTAACCTGTGTTGGTGTGTTTCCTTTGGGCTTCCCGGCCTCATATCAATTTCTTTGTTTTCACAGTTGGCGCCCGAACAGGGACCCTCAAGATTGATGCCGGATCATTGAAGGTTGACGCAGACTATCGAACCGGGATCGGACGGTGTGATTCTGCGGGCCCGACCGAACGAGACGCGATACCTCGGCATTGCTGCACGATCCGATCCTTGGACGATAGTCGTGTGGTCTGACACTGCATCTTGACGAGGGTCCAATTTTTGGGGCGGGCAGATTTCCCGAAACCACCAAACACAAGGTAAAATTTGTTAGGTAAGTTCTTAGATAAACCGTACGGTCCTCCTTAGGTTTGGTCAGGTGCAGTCGTGACCCGGCTCTTAATTTAACCCTGACAATTTGAATTTGGCGTATTGTATCTGCAGACACAATTATTGACCAGGTAACACCAATATTTTGTGAAATGCCTGGGAAATTGTCTAGCTGCTTTAGGGCTCTGTTCCGCAGCGATCGACAATCCTTGGAATTTAGCCGCACGGCACCACAGGAGGGGTCGCCGGCATGTACTATGTACTGTAAGTATGGCATTGGAAGTATAGTATTTAATGATATTTGGCACAGACAGACCAGACATGCCTCCGAATTTCAGTGGCCAATCAACGGTAGTTTTGAGATCCCCCGTATTGAATACTTAGAATCGATCTTGTTAAAGAAGAAGGCTAGACCTGCAGCCTTTGATGTTTTACGGAATTGGAAAAAAGAAGCGTTACAGCAGCTTAAAAGTAGGGATAAACATGCACGTCGTCATAAAACGAACGCCGAAAAGGCATTATTATATGATAAAGAAAAGCGTTCAGAATCAGTTAAAAATATGGATAGAGCTTTTTCACTCGGGATCCTGAAAATTTACCCCTCTAAAGATTTCCATGTTTCTGAGGAATTTATTGAGAAGTTATTAAATTAACGCAGGTCTGATGCCTCAGCGCCACCTCCGTATGCTCCTATTTTGGGCGCTCTGCCCATTCCTGCTGTCGCTCCTGTTGTTATTCCTGTTCCCCCTGTACAACCTATTGTTCCTAGTCCTCTGGTTGTTGTTCCTCCACCTATCGCACCACCCCTTCCTTCTACGCCGATAGTTGCACTTTTATTAAATTTACCTACACCTCCGCTCCCGAGTGGCCCCGTATTGACTGAAGTCGATCCAGGTGCAGGATCGAAGATTGTGACTCGTAGTACTGTTTCTGCAGGCAAGAAACAGGAATTGTTTGCATGGGCTAAGCATTGCATGGAGAAAGGTGATCAAATTAATGTTTTTTCCACATTATCTAATTTGAATAGTTTTCCCGAGAAAAATGTTTTTATCGAAGGTTTGGGGACTCATTTGTGTGTGATGTGGGGTAGATTACAAAATTCAGATCTTCCACAAGGAGTGAGAGATCTGAATGCTTTGGCACTTTCGAGGGACACAGAGCAGAAAGTATATGGGCATGTTGAAAAATTGTTTGAGTTTAGGAAAGACTTTGAAAAGTCACGAGATGAGGACGACGAAGACGATAGTTGACATTGACGGGAAATGATTTTCCAGGTGTGTGTTCTGTGTCAAATAATGATTCTGCATAGGAATGTCCCATGTCCAATACTTATTGCAAAAAGCATGCCTGCACACTTACAGGAGGACCTGCCACAGGCCCTAAGCACTTTATGGATGGACAACCCCCATGATGTAGGGCTCTTGAAGAGCATAGGCACAATATGTATTAAGTTGAAACAGGGAGAAGTGTATCCTAGAATGAGACAGTATCCCTTGTCAAGGGAAGCATATGAGGGTATATGTGAGACAAGTGTTGTGTTATGGCAGCAGAGAATTATAGTACCCTTCTAATCTCCATGTAATATGGCTATCTACCCAGTAAAAAAGGGAAGGGGTCAAGTTGGAGATTCATGCAAGATTTACGACCCTTGAATAGCCTAGTGGAACCTGAGTTCTCATTTGTACCGAATCCCGCCATGATTCTTTGCAACATATCAACAGAGGCTACACATTTTACTGTTATCGATTTGAAAAATGAATTCTTTTCTATCCCAATTCACCCATGATTCTCAATATTTTACCATGTTTTTCTTCCACAGGCAAAGATTTCAACACACAAGACTTCCTCTGGGGTACTGTGAATATCCTAGTTTTTTTAATAGAGGATTACATTTGGATTGGAGTAACATCATGTACACATTACGATCGTTCAGTATGTAGATGACCTTCTAGTGTGTAGCACCACAGAGGAGATGTGCAGAGCAGATTCAATTACACTACTGACACTGCTTGCAGACAAAGGATACAAACTAGATAAGGAAACAATGCAATATTGTCGGAAATAGGTTGTTTATCTGGGGCAAATCATATCATCAGCAAGGAAAAGAGTAACCCCGGAAAGAGCAGCTGTAGTACAGAATACACCACAACCTACTAGAGTTAAGGAAATACAACTATTGTGTGTTTGTGTAACAACTGCAGAGCATGAATTCTTGACTATTCTAGTTACACAAAACCTTTTCTGCAGCGACTCATAGAAGCACAGAACAGGAAAGGGGCACTGACATGGACAGGCAAAATGGTAGCATGTTTCGCAGAATTAAAAAACTGCTATAAGCAATGCTCCAGTACTAGCGACCCCTAATTACACAAAGGATTTTGATCTATTATCACATACTAATGGACAAGTAATGACTGCCGTATTAGCACATCAAACATTCCTGGGACGCAAACCCCTACCATGTTACAGTGGTATTCTAGATTCAGTAATTCAAGGACAATTCCCTTGTGAACAGGCATTGGCCACTGAAGCATTTTCCATCGAGAAGTCCTCGACAATCACCATGGGTGCTCAGTGACATTATTTGTAGAGCACGCTGTGTTCGCAATTCTCGAATGTTCCAAATCCACATCAACTACACAGAGAGCATCTGCTTATGAAGTTATTTCATATGCACACCCTCTCCCTCCTTCCCTTCAGCTCTCTGGCCGGCCTCTCTTGGCCCTCTTCCTGCTCCGACCTGCACGGCTAAAAACCCCAGGGTCATCTTCGACTCCACACTATCCTTCTCTCCTCACATCTCCGATGTCTCTAAGAAGTCACACTGCCAGCTGCACCTCCTCAGAGGTATTGTTCCTCTCCTCTCCTTCCCCCAGAAGCTCACCTTCTCCAGAGCCCTGGTTCTCTCTAAGCTGGACTATTGCAACAGCCTCTATCTAAATCTGCCTGCCTCTATTCTCCGCCCTCTGCAACTTATCCAAAACAGGACTGCGAGACTTGTCCTTGGCCTCAAGCCCAGGGTTTATTTCTCTCCAGGTCTGAAATCTCTGCACTGGCTCCCAGTGGCTGCAAGGATTAAGTTCAAAACCCTCTGCATTATCCACAAGGCCTTCTGTGGCCTGGGACCTCATTACCTTCAACTCTCTCTTCCTAAATACCTTCCTTCTCTGGCTCTTCGCTCATCTGCCTCCAACTCCCTCAGGGTTAGCCACTTCTCCAAGCAACGAGTTGGTGGTCGATCTCTCTCCTCGGCTGGGGCCTCCCTCTGGAACAGCCTTCCTGCCTCCCTGAAACTCGAGGAGAACCATCTCCGGTTCCGGAAACACCTCAAATCCTTCCTCTTTGCTTCTTCTTTCTCTGCCTCTCTCCCCTGCTGAAATTCCCTGCCGATTCTGCACCGGTTACCTGGCCACCCTTTCTGATCTTGGGGCCAGGTACCGCCTTTTGCTCACCTGCCCTGCCTTCCTGGCAATCCCCTGCACTTAGGCACTGGTTCTGAAATCCCTTCAGTCCCCTTACCAGCACTTATGTCTGCTCTTACCTTGCACTTGCCACCATCAGGCTGTTTTATTTATCATATTGATTCTTCTTTCCCATGTACTGCACTGCACTTTTCCCTTTCCCTTCCCGTTGCACTCTTCCCTTTCTCCCTACCCTCGCACTTGCGCGATCTGAATGACACCTGGCCTAGTAGGATCGTTGTCTGTTTTCCACTGTTTTCCCCTCCCTTGCCTCGTCGTGCCTTGAAACACTTGTGTATAGGCGCGTTATGAATGCCATATCATATCATATCATATCCAGACCATCCATATACATTGTAAGATGCCATACAGTAAACTCTGCCACGTTCATTGCAAAACCTGTTGCGGAAGGTATGGAAGTGCATGATTGCATTATCTATGAAGGGCCCAAAGATGATTAGACAATATATCAGTAGACTGGTCAGAGACACACAGGTGCAGCTGAGGTACACCTTGTAGATGGGGAATATGAAATGGTTGTTAAGAAAAGATTACCAAAACATTATTCTGCCCAGGCTCATTGTATTAATTGAAGCATTAGAAGCATCCCAGGAATGCTTGGTGACCATTTACTCTGATTCAGCATACCTGACCGTACATTCAGGGTTGTCTAGGTGGAAAAGGAAAGGATTTTGCAGTTCCTATTACATGCCTGTACAACATGAAGCCTTGTTGGAGAGATTGATTTATGCCTTGTCCAGCCCTTCCTTAGTAGCAGTGGTTAAATGAACTGCCCACACTCAAACTACAGACCCTATTTCACTTGGCAATGATGCCGCAGACAAATCTGCCAAAGAAGTTGTGTTTTTGGGAGAGCCAGATGTTACTGCCTACCCTGGGGTGGCCAATCAACAGTTGCACTTAGCAGTACCATATCCTGCAGTACCACTTACCCAAAAAAGTGTGCTCCAGGAAGAAAAGGACCTGTGGGTGGAAAGGGGATGTTCACAGTTCGTGGCAGATTTAATTTGGAGACAAAGCATTATAGGTAAAGTAGTAATGCCACAGGAGTTGCTAATGGTTGCTTTTGAGTGGACGCACTCTCCAGCGCATGTTTTGAAAAACACATTGCTGCATATATTAAGGAGGACTACTTTGTCCCGAATCTGAAAGAGTTTGTTAGCACATTTTTGGCAAACTGCACAAAGTGCCATCTCTACAACACTGACCAAACTCTTAGGATGCTGCCTGGCACATTGCCCCATCCCAGTGGGCATCTCCAGGAACTTTACAACAATCATGTGGATATGCTTAACAGGTCCAGTAATTATGGTTATCTCATTGTTGTTGTGTGTCCATTCTCCCATTGGGTTGTGGCTGGCCCTTGTGCACAACCAAATTGCAAATCAGAAGCCAAATTCCTGGTATACAAGGCATTTCCTCACTGCGGTATCGGTGAGGTCCTAAAAGCTGATAATGGCAGTCAATTTTTTAATGAGCTATTTAAGGAAATAACGTCCCTATTTGGGATCTGGCTTAAACTGTGCTCAATCTACCATCTATAAGCCAACGGGGTAGTTGAAGAATAAGTTGTCAAAGATATGTGTTACGTTAGGGAGGAACTGGGCACAATGTCTCCCATTGGCTTTGTTTAGTCTGAGAACGTAACCCAGTAAAGACCGTCACTTGTCCCTGCATGAAATATTGATGGGCAGAAGAATTCACATGCCTCTTACTCCTACACACACAGTATCAAATGCTCACAGGGCAGCAGAAGTTTTGGGGGAGGAGTTTCAGTGGTATTTGCGGCAATTAAGTGTATACAAGTTTTGTTTTGCCATATTACTCCTAGAAGAGAAGACACTGCTGCAGCATCAGTGACAGACAAACTGAATTTACTGCTGCCACAACTCTTTCCAGGAGACAACATTTATGTGTGGAACTTCATGCACCACTGGAATCAACAAACGTTCCAGGGACCTTTTTCTGTGATCTGTTCTATCCCCTTTGCTGTCCGTGTGAAGGAATTGCAGTATTGGGTTCACCTACCCGACATTCGGAAGGTCCTCTACACCACTTCACCTTCTTGTGACTAACATTATGTATAGTTTCCTCCTTCTCCTGTGCCGTAACCATTTAGGGACTAAGAATAAAGTGTATTTTTATAGTGCATTCTCTGTTCAATTTTGCAGATGGTCCATCCCCTTCTCGTGATGAATGATTTGAAATTATTTGCGTGGATGTCTCTTTTTTCTCTCCCTCTGAAGGTTCAACACCACAGACTTTGTGCAATATATATGTTATTTTGTATATGTTGTGTTGTTCTTACAGGCAGCATATTGATATTGTGAGATTATTTCATATGGTGGTGACATATAAAGAACAGGTGTAGGGGGATTATGGGATGCCTCTGACAATGATACACATTTGGATATAACACGAATTTGGAGGGAAACTGAGGAAGAGATAGAATATAACCAGTATAAGGGCGTAATATTTGACACTGGTAGATGTGCTGGTAGATGTCCAACATCGCCTCTGCCGGAGCAGGAGCTCCCAGCCCTGCCTCGTGTTGCAGGAGCCTACCAGCAGCATTCAAACATCCAGCACAGGGAGGCAGAGGTAAGCCTAGGCACAATATCTGTAGCCAAGCAGCCCCTCTAAAGCCCACTGCCTATCCCCCACCACCAGATTCCAGATTTGCAAGATTTCTGTGCCTCTTGCCCTACCTCATTTACCAACAACTATGGTGCCTTCCCGCATTGCGATCGATCAACGACCGAAATACAGAGATGTGCCCCATTACTAAAATGGCCGCCGCCGAGGTGTATTGATTTGCCTGATCCTGTCTTGTAGACACCAGGCACCCAGGAGTCACCCTATTGGTCCAGCCTATCCACTTTGCTCCAGGCCAATCACCGGCAGGCGGAAGCCGGCCGGCAGAGTAAGGCCTAAGAAGAAGGCCAGCAGCTGCTGAGCTGACCGAGAGCAGACGGCGCCTGGTCCTCAGCTTCTACACACCTCTCACTGCGATCCTTCCGGCCTCCAGATCTGAACATTACGATTTCTGGACACAGGTACGAAATGCACTCCCCACCTGCTACGCCATGAGTGCAGTTTCACTGTCACACGATGTGCACGGCACTTCTATAAGAAGTATACATCGTAACTCTATCATTTGTAATATTTCAATTTATACTTGTTGTTATACCATGTCAGCTAGCATTACCAACCTTTACTATTTTTGCTCGGCCAGACCATCAATGTGCGCTTACTGTTATACCTGCCATTCATCCCTGCATGTCTTTAGCCGAATACCAAGTGAAATCCTTACCACAACCTGACCCGTGATCTTCCGATTCTCTGCCGGCCTAGCATGCGCCTCGCCCAGCCAATAGCCTATATCTAATCTGTCCTCCCCCATTGCTTCAGCTCTAGCCGAGCGACAGCTGATTGTGCTTGATTCCCACTCATAGCTGTCCTTGCATACAGCCTTAACTACTTGTTTGCCCACATTGAGTTCTCTGCCTGAGTGACCGACTCTGCCTACGTGTTGCTAAATACCTGTCCGTGCATATTGCCTCACTGTCTACTATTTACCCTGCATAATGCCTTTTGTTAAATACTTGCATGTGCATATTGCCTCACTGCCTACTATTTACCCTGCATACTGCCTGTTGTTTAATATGTGCCCGTGCATATTGCCTCACTGCCTACTATTTACCCTGCATACTGCCTGAGGCTAATACATGTTTATGCAGATTGCCTACTGCCTACCGCCCTAACCATTGACTATTGCCTTAGTCGGCTGCCTGTGCTCACTGCCTGCCGCCCTATCCCTCCTGCTACTGCCTACTGCCTTACTGCATCTAGCACGAATGCATCGGCGCTGGCAAAATCTATCTGCCTAAGCCAGCCCGATCTCCATTGATACACTACATTAGAGTCTACCAATTCACCCTAGATTATACCATACTACCCCACCTGAGTCAGCCCATACTGATATTTAGAACTGTGTAGCCTATCTGCATGACTATGATCTACCCACGGCTACCTCATCCTTGATCCTTTGTTCCTACAACTATCCCTGCCCTCACTGTCACACCTTCCATCACATAGTCATCATACGCCTTAACCATGCATTTGCCAATGATATACACCATCCTATCAATGATCATCCTAAATCTTACCACCACACTAAACCCTATTATGGCACACACTCCACTGGCAGCAGCTCCTACATCATTCTACAACACACCCTCGAGTCAGGCGCCTCTGGCTACAAGACCATGCAATCTCCTCCAGAGAAACTGCAAACTCCGGGCCAGACTCCCTAAAATATTTGAACCTTCTGCCAAAACATCACACCTTATCTTAAATAATAAGACTAGTACCCAGAGCGGCCCTCAGCCCAATACTAAAAATCCCACACAGCCCCCACTCCGATAAGCGTGTTCAACGCTCACTAAGAGGTAATCATCAAAAGAGATCAATATAGGTTATTTACGAAGACTGAGGCCCTTTTTTGCCTCCCTTCTGCTGCCAGGTATTCAGACTGCAGACAACGCAAAGTGGCTGCAGATAACCAGATGGGAGATGCTTTACACGGTGAACCAGACAGAGCGGGGTCTACGCAATAAAGAGCAAGGCTACCTGATATGTTCTGGATTTCCTTGTGGCTATGAAAGGGGGAGTATGCCAGACTGTCCTGCTGCACGCACATCCCCCAAATGACACGGATAATGGGTCTTTGTCACATGCAATAGTGGCCCGTCACAATTTGAGGATTGGTATGGAGAAAAAAGCTGGGGTGAACGCTGATGACTGGTTCGATTCTATGAAAGTCAATGGACCCATCGTGGTTAGAAATTGCTGTAAAAAATGCTGCTTCTCATGAAGGTTTTTTTGCTCATACTTTTATGTTCATGCAAAATGATCCTGAGGTGCTGCACAAAGACATTGCCGAAGAGCGCCATGATGATGTTATCGATAAGTGCAGGTAGAGCTCTTACTCTCAAAAAACACAAGTACACCCAAACTGATAAATAGGATGGGGTTGTAAGGCTTAGGGTGGTGAAAATAGAGCAGCCTTTGGAACCCGTGAAAATGTTGGCCATGCCCCCACCAGAACCAGAGAATTATACCAAGTTCTGGGTTCATTTAGCAGGAGATGGGGGTGTTGTTTTATGACTGGCACCCTGGAAGAGTATGCCCAAGGGGGAGGGAGTTTGCATCACGTATGTAGGGCAAAGGAAGGCGAAGGGTTAGTTAATGAAGTATTAAGTAAGGTGTGAAAGTTGGATGCATGTACAACACCCCAGCCAAGCAAAAAGGTTTAGAACACAGGCTTTAGTGTCGACCTGTGGCTCTGTTTAATACAGCTCCAAAAACAAATTCACATTCTTGTTCGTTCCCCAGGAGAGAAGCCAAGGTTAGAGGCACCCATAGTGCACAGAAACCACAAATTGTATCCAGCTGCAGGGTCTGAGCTTCATGGGAATGGAATGTTGATTGGGAGAAGAACATGAAGGCATGTGCCCTTTGAAGGACAAATTCATGAGAACAAGGCACAAGGGTCCATGAAAGCCAATGGATGATACAAAGATTTAGAACACTACTGCCCTCACCCTAGAGCGGTCAACCCATATGAATTATACCCATACACACAACCTAAGCAAACAAATCCCTGAAATTCAGACTCAAGAGAAGTGCCTGGTTCTGTCATTCCTGGGCACCTGGGGATGGAAGGAAATAAGAGGGGAGCCATGTCTAGAACATCTTGTGATTTTTGATAGGAGGAGCAGAGGTGATGGCAATACATTTAGGACAAGGTTGGGGGTGCAGCTTGTGTGCACCATGGCAACTGAGTTGATGAGATGGCTAATTGTCTTATCAAGGCAGCGTTGGCCTTGCCAGTTTACTTTGATCGCGTCTGGACTGGAGGGGTGCACATCACGTGATGGTCTTAATTTATCAATAATGAGAAACAACCAATAATGTACCTGGATTTGCAAATTACGATGTAGGGGACCACATGCTTAGGGGAATCGGTTTAGATCAGATGTGGCCAATCGGTACAGGGACTGTAGGGGGGGAGTAACATGTTCGATAGGCAGTAACCAATGACGGTGGTGGGATTATGTTGTACTCATTAATATGCCTATTATTGTTAAATCTGTGGTTTGTCTGCTATAAAAACTGTAACCCCTTGAGATAAGACTAGCTCTGTGTCAGTTTGAGTCTACAGGCTCATCTGAGACCTTTTTGTATGCAATAACGCTTGTTTTTCTTTACAAAGAGGTACACTACTTATTTTGCCCTTTGGATTGGTTTTATCTCCTAGTTTTTGGGTTAGCTCCCATTCACTTGCAACAGGGACCATTTCACCAAACTGAAGGTGCAGAGAAAGTGAACGCACCACCTTTAATGCACATTCAACACCACTTGTAAGGAAATCACATGAACTTTCACCCCAGTGATACAAGTAAAATTGACATCACACAGCGATTGGCCAGGATGAAATCACAGAAAGTGACTAAAAGAATTCTTATCAACATTTCAAAGACGAAGCTAAAACTCAGAAAATAACGTTGCAAGGTGATGACTAAAGGATGGAGCCAGAGTGATTTCATGAAAACACAGAGAACATATTTATTTCATTTTTTATTTTTTATTTTGTGCATTCATAGAATGTGGACCCAGCTTCGAGAAGCAGAAGAGCGCTGTACATCAAAGGTAAATAATATTTCCAAAACCAATCTTTAAATGTGTTATTTGTGAGAAAATCTCAAATAGAAAAACGTTTTTTTTTTTTAAAGTAGTATGACAAGTTCTTAAACGAAGTTCCTGGGGCAAATAGTTTTCTAGTGGAAAGTTAGTGACTGCAACTGTCATCTGCAGCAAGTCAAAAAAACAGGCCTTGACTGGTGTATCTCAGCATGCTAATGATACAGGTATTTCAGAAGGCTAACCTGATGTTACTATTAATCTGGCAAGACTGGTCCACGGAACGTTAGCTATAGGCTCATCTAAGATGTATATACATACTTTTTCACCCATTGGGCCTTAGTGGAAGCTTCCAGAAGCGTGTCACTTTGCAGATATGCAAACGGTCTGGGAGCCCTTCTACATAGAAAGAACAGGACCAAATAACCTGTTCTCTGGGTAGGTTCCCACTTGAACTAAGAAAAGTGTCTAAATTTAAAGACACTCCCGTCCCCTGCACACCATTAAAGCTGAAATAAATCAGTCAATATACTGCTTAGGTTTACACAAATATATAATTAAGTTGGAACAATGAAACAGAAATAAGAGCATACATAGCTTTGATTTAACAATTAAATGTAAACAGACAATGATAGCAATAATAGGCTTCACATATGGCCATCATAAAATGCAAAAGGAAAGGAACAATGTTCTTCTGTTGAGATGCGATTTCAAGCTCTATGCGTTTCGGGGAAACACCCCTTCTTCAGGAGGAAAAAAATCTGCAAATACATATACACACAAAATTATCAGTCACCTCATAATGAAATGGACTCTCAATGTCATTGAACTGATCATTACAGACACTATCTTTAAACCTAACATAAAACACTTCCTTAGTTCTACACATGATTATTAGAATTCTTATCCTAATCAATGTATCCCAATTTAAAACTGGTGTGACTCCAAGAAATGAAACTCAAAGTGAAATAAATAAAAGAGTAAATTCCTCAAATGTACCATCTAGTTAAGATGTTCTCAACATAATGTAGAGAAGAATGTGCGCTTCACATATACAAGTGCAAAATATGCACAACAAGCAGAATACATGCAGATCCAAAAGCGTCCACTGCTAAATCAAGTCAAATCTAAGGGAACCATGGAGAATCAAAAAATAACTAATTTTAATGGTGTCCTCTAAGTCAACTTGAACTGGGAAAGAGAACAAGCTAAAAGCCAAATGCTTACCCAATTCTCTAAAATTCAACATGCAATTCCAAAGAACCGCGGTTGGAGAAAAGGCAGGGAAGTGCAACCCAGAATGTAGATCTAAGTAAGATGTCTTGAGCCACTGCCATAGTCTAGAAAAAACAATTAATCAGTAATTAGGGTAAATACTCATGTCTATGGGCCTCATTACGACCCTGGCGGAAATCGAAAAACGATGGCGGAAATGCAATACCGCCATCGAATAGCGCTCGGTGCGATCATGACCCGTCACCGCAAAGTACGATGCCATTAGCGACACCGTAGTGAACGCCAACGCTAACTGCACCAAGTACGCGCGCGCGCGCCATGCCAAACCGTAATTAGCACCATGGCGCAACGGTACGCGAATTCCGACCCTAGCGGACATGCACCTAACGCCATCAAGCACGGCGGAAAGTACCATTCCGCCATGGTGAGAAGTACGGCATCGCGAACCAACCGTAAACGGCCCTACTGAGTGCTTGTACACCGCTCCCTGGCCACATTGTACAACCCCCCGTAGGTGCAATGAAGTCACACAATGCAACCAGTGAAATGTACTAGTCATCCATGCCTGCCAACGAACAAATGAATCTCAAGAGGGCCCAATGGGAGCTGCAGGGCACAGATGGCACGAATACAGAAGCCATACAAATGGACATGACCTCAGTCTCCCACCAAGAAACGCACGCAAACACAGGCACCTGTGACCAGCAATATTCCGATAATCACATCATTCCACCTATCCAACTGGCTGACCGGCATCTGTTACACAAAAGCTAATCCCCCGCCCCTGAGCATGACATCATCAAAACAGTCATAATGGCAGCCCTCATCCCTGACCTCACTGGGCTTTGTAGGCAAACGCGCCCAGCACAGTACCACACAACTATACCCCGAAGCTGGAACCCAATGCAGATCTCCTCACAATACATCGCTCCCCAAATAGTAATATGCCACATCACTTGCAAAGAAGAACGCTACACGGTTCATATCAGAATAGAAATTTAATGCACAACAAATTCTCCAAGCCCATACAGCCATTAGGCCATGAACTCCAAAATATATTTCATTATTGTGGGCTGCATCCGCAATAAATGACCAGCTACTTCTTGTGTGACGCCCTGTTCCTTCATGGTACACAGGGGCTACATTCCCGTACGAAAAGGCAACATGGAAGCGCCTAGAACCGCAGGGCCGTCCCAATAGGGAGGCACTAGTCCAGCTGAAAGGCCGAAATGTTGCTCCTAGCCACTAGTACTGCGTAAGGGCATGTGGCCCATAAGATCGTAATGCTGCTCCACTGATTAACACGAAGCAGCAGGTGTCGGGAGTAAAATCCATCTGCAGGAGTGGCATACAGATGGCAGTGGCAAAAGGGGAGGAGATACCTGTCAACCAAATGAAATGAAAAAGAATAGTATGGCCATCAGAACTACATTTGAATTACTCACTTAAATGATCACACCAAATCCACAGCCATATGCATGCTAGCCCACTCCAAAGGATCATCACCACCCAAAAACCACTTGCGAATCATAACTATCTATATCGAGGTGAAAACACTATCACAAACGAGTGTACCTGTGCATGCGTCTGTTAAAACAGAATCCATCTGATGGGATTGGTAACGTGCATAGACACAAGTGTCTGAAGGCGCGTCGAGACAGGGAGGGCTCAACAAGGCCAGATAGACGATGGTCCCACTATGGCAGCCCTGCATCACATAGCGCAGGGGAGGCGGATAGATTCCAAGAAGCCCTGTACATGGCAAACTCTGTATCAAATCATCTGTCCATGCATCCATACATCATTCCCTCATCCCGTAATGAAAACGCCTGTTTCCATACTCACATAACATGTGAAATTTCCATTGAGTCTGTGCGTTATGCAGCCTGCAAAATCCACTGTGCCCCAGCCCGTAATTCCAGTGTTGTGAAGTAACATGTATTTGGGAACGTCCGGCCTCATCGCCCACGTCGCTATTGCGCATCCCAAACTATTCATATCAATCATTGCATCCTCGCCATGGCCCCTGTCCCAAGGACATTGAACAATAGAACGTTATATTTGCAGTCAGACCTGTGGGCATCTCCTCGCCGCTAGCTGAAAACCGAAAGCGCCGCCCTTCGAATTCCTCATTTGCAACATCACGTCGAAAAGGCATCTGTGGCCGCTTGAAATCACAAATTAATCCATCTAGTGCGGCTGTGTGTGAAAATGGCAACTGCCTTCACTCACAAATGGGACGCCCCGCCCGTCGGTGAAGCTCGGTACAGTGTTGCATGAGGGTCCACCGTTACTCGAGTACTACGTTCCACTGACCCTTCACAAGTCTGTTCGCGACTGCAAAGATAGTATGTGAAACAATGGGACCATAGCCGAATGAACATATCAACCAATGTTACACTGCCATCGGGTACAAATACATGATTTCAATAGCAAGATGCCATTCGTCGAATTGCAGCGTTGTGTGCGGGACGTGCTCGCCCAAAGGGGAGTGCAGCTTGCACAGGTGGAATGAATCACCACAGGTGGAGGCCATACAGCCTGAAAACACATAAATTGCACACCCAGTCTCCTCCCACAACCACACCCACTCCGAAATGCTACCGGCAGGACTAGCTATGTTGGCCCTGGGGGACCTGATAGCACTGCAAGTACTCCAACTTCAAGAAGAAGACGAACACCAACTACAACCGGCCGCACGGCGGAGACGCAGGAGGAGGGCAAGGCAGGGCCAGCAAGGGCCGCCAGCACAGCCACTACCACCACGCAGGCAGCCCGCAATCCCACGCCTCCGAGCACATCCGTTCAACCTCACTGATGAGCAGATCCACACCCTCTACCGTTTGGACCGGGACACCATAACCGCCATTGTGGACATGACACAGGCTGACCTTGTCAGCATGATAGATAGCCCAACCGCCATCCCACCCCTACTGAAGGTGGTGTCTGTACTCCACTTCCTGGCCACAGGCACCTACCAGCACACAGTCGGACAGTTGCATGGCATATCACAGCCACTGTTCTCACGGACACTATTGCAAGTGCTCGATGCCCTCCTGAAGCACGCAGACGACTACATCTCTCTACCACGCTCGGAGCAGGAAATTACCAACACAAAAGTGGGATTCCATGCACTTGCCGGCATACCGGGTTGCATTGGTGCCATCGACTGCACCCATGTGGAATTGGTCGTCCCACATGCCATGGAGGCCCAGTACCGCAACCGAAAAACAATTTCATTCTCTGAATGTACAAATGGTGTGTGACTCCAACAGGATCATTACACATTGTTGTGCCCGATTTCCTGGATCAACCCATGATTCTATGGTCTTGAGGAACTCTACTATACCACGCTACATGGAGCGACACGCAGGGAACAGATCCTGGCTACTCGGTGAGTCTCATTTCATGCATGATGATGTGGGGTATGTGATGCGGCAATGACCTGGCAGGAAGGGGGGGGGGGTGCGTACGTAGCAATGGCATTCCTCAAAATTCCTTTCTTGTCCACATACAGGTGATGCCGGGTATCCACTGAAGAGATGGCTCCTCACACCAGTCCGGAACCCACGGGACAAGCATGAGGAGGACTACAACCATGCCCACTCACGTACCCGTGTAGTCATAGAACAGGCATTCGGCCTACTGAAGACTCGTTTCCGCTGCCTCAGCAGGTCTGGCGGGGCACTCCTGTACCGCCATGTGAAGGTTGCAAAGATGGTGATGGCATGTGTCATGCTCCACAACATGTGCGTACGTAGAAATGTGCCCATGCCCCCTGACGCAGAACTGCAAGCACCTGATGATGGTCATGATGAGGGTGGGGATGTGGCAGCACCTCAAGGAGTCTGCGAGGCACAGGAGGGCCGTGACATTCGTCAGCATCTCATAGATGCATGCTTCTAGCACTCACGCCTGGTGGCTGATACATGGACACGGGACTCGTGGCACTGTGTGTGTCTGGAACATGCACAATATGGACTGTACGCCTATAATGGCCTCGTACACAAATATCAATGTCCACACATCTCATTGCATGATCGTGCATTGTTTATGGCATATGTGATATCATGTTAAACACCCTATCGACCCGCCACCCAAGTGAGCCCAACACACCCCCTCCACCCTCCTACCTCCCCCCCGAACACCAGTGTCCAAAGATGCTCATTGTCAGTGGGCTGTCGCTATTGCAAGCCCCCTCTGCGGGTATCAGGGGCACCCCTGCCTGTGGAGCGCAGGTTCCTCCCAGATCTACGTTGGGGGCTGCCCTGGACGGAACTTGCAACGGATGATGTCTCTGCCTGCTCACGTCCATGCATGTCCCTAAGGGTTTGTGAGAGCTCAGTGAGCACACGGCGCACTGCGGCAAGTTCGGCACATACGTCTTTGGACGTCGCATGCAGTTCCCCCCTCAGGCTCTCGGTGCTTCTCTCCATTTGTACTCTCAGGCTCTCGGTGCTTCTCTCCATTTGTACTCTCAGGCTCTCGGTGCTACTCTCCATTTGTGCCCTTAGTGTCTCTGTACTTCTCTCCATTTCTGCCCTAAGTGTCTCAGTTGATGTTTCTATGTCTGCCTTAGTGCCCCCACATTCATCGGCATGGTCCTTGAGGAGCGTGGCCAGTTGCTGCTGTTGCACGATTACCTGGTCGAGGGACTGTTGCCTCTGCTGGGCCATGGCCATTTGCGGTGGTGTCACAGAGGGGCTGATCACCTCATGTTGCCTTGCCACAGGGCTTATGGGGGATGGCCAGTCGTCGTCTTGTGTGTGCCCCTGCGTGGTATCCTCATGGTGTACGGGATGGAACAGACAGGGGGATTGAGACAGGTCATGGATGGATCTAACTTCGACATCCCCGTTTTCTGTGTCGGAGCATGCTGCCATTAATGCAGTATCACCTATGGTGCTGCTGCCACCAGAAGCAGTGCCTACTGTGGCATCCATTGGGGGGACCTGTGGTGGTGGTGTTGTGGGCATGCTGGCTGCTGGGGTGCCTGTTGGAGTTCCCTCCTGTGTGCTGTCACTTGATTTGTGCTGCTGCCGTGTCTTGATGCGTGCAGCTGAGGTGGAGGGTCTTTGGCCGTTGGTCTTGGCCCTCTTTGCAGGTGTGCTGGTAGGGGTGTCCTGGAGCTCGTCGTTTGGATCGGACCCTGTGGTGGAGTAAAGGAGGGCGAGCGTTATTAATGGGTCTGTGGGAATTGGAATGGCAATGTATCACATGCATTGGGGTGGTACCTGAGGGTGATTTGGGTCGGGGCCTTGGAGGTGGTTTCATTTGTGTGTGGAGTGTGGGTGCAGTTGTTTGGCAGCCTGCAGTTAGGGTGTGCCTGCTGCACGTGTAGAGGGTGTTTTTAGGATTTTTAATTATTTATGTATTTGATGTGAGTTTTAAAGTGTGCTATCAGGCCTATGTATGTGGACGTTCTCCTGGACATGTGTTCCTGTTGCACTATGTGGGCACGTGGTACTTCACATGATTGGACGTTGTGGTTTTGGCATTGTTTTATTTGGGACACCTACCTGAATCTTCGGATGTCTGCACTCCTTTCTCCATCCCTCCGACTCCCTCTATGCTCTCCATTCCAATGGTGGAGGCACAGATTTCTTCCCAGGGGGTCAACTTGATGGGTGATTCCGATCCTCCCCCGGTAGCTGTGGCAATGTTGCGGTTGGCAGAAAGTATGCTACGGACGCGTATCCGCAGGTCGTCCCATCGCTTTCTGCATTGCTGTGGGTTGCGGGGTGCGGTCCCCACCGCACTTACCCGCTGTGCCACCAGGGCCCATATGGCCTTCTTGTTCGCAAGTGCCGTCCTGGTCATTTGCGTGGAGAAGACGGCGGCAGCATTCTCCTGGAGGGTCTCCGTGAGCACGGTGAGTTCCTCACGGGAGAAGTGGACCTGCCGCTTGCGGTCGCACGCTTTCTTCGCTACTTTTCCCATTTTTCTTGGTTTCACTAGGGTGGATGACGGGTTGGGATGTGTCTCAGGGTAGTATTTTTAATGGTTGTGTGGAATTTGTGGTTTTATAGGTGTACGGCGGGATGTTTCCCGTTCCGGGACCATGCTTTTACTTCCGTTTCCGTATATTTACGGTCACCGTACTTTCCGGTTGGCGCTCACTGCGGTGTCCGCTGAGATGGGTGGCGGTATTGCACCTAGGGCGCCGTACGGCGGCGGTGTGGGCCGTTTTGGGGTCATTTCCGCCATCGCAGACTTTGCACTTCCGCCATGGCGTGGTGCTCGTGCCCGATGGGTCGGAATGAGCCGCACTTTGCTCCATCGTGCAATGGCGGAAACGCTATTTACGCTATGGCGGTCCGGTCGGTTGATTTCCGCAAGGGTCGTAATGAGGGCCTATGTATTAAAGCACCAAGGTATCACACTTTGGGCATCATTTACCTCAAGGGTTTGTTATGTATACCTATATATAGTGTCATGAAGACACTATACCTACGTGTCTTCATGTGTAACTAAATAGGGGATCCCTACTTGGTCTGCTTTGTCGCCATGTAGCGTGACGGTCCGAGAATCATCCTGGCTTCCCTGGATTATATCAGAATATTACATGCCCAGCGGTGACTAACTATGATAGCACAGAGGCTTACCTTAGGGACAGGGTGGCAATCAGCAACACGGACCAGACTACCACGCTGCTGGGAGTTGTAGTTCAATAAACAGGAACGCCCAAATAAGAAAGTGCTTAAGAGCACACAAGCGTTCCTAAAGCAAAGGTGGCTACAGTTTTTTGAGCATTTTTTTGTTAAATTCAAACAAATTATTTATTATCTGCCTACTTGCCCAATATAAAATAGATTGTAAAAAGGTCCTAAATCACAGATCAAATTTCATCAGATAAAATCAAATACAAAACTCTGACGCTCAGGAAACTACAAGATCCACAGTGCACTATGTCCCATGCGACTAGGATCCATGAATGTAGCCCTTCCTCGGTCAGTTAGAGCCCCTAAAAGAATGCATAAACCAGAAGGCACTATATCTCTCTCAACCCCAACACACCTGCCTTGCATGAGACCACAGAACCACTGATAATGCTGCTGTGAGCTCTTTGGCCCTCTCTGCTCCTAAGGCCAGTCACCCAGCCTCACAATGGTTGAGGTTTCAGGTCCACTGGGTGCAACTAGGGGCATGACCCAGAAGGGCAAAAAGACACTAAATCACAGCAGCAAGAAAGGAGGAGTTCAACAACTGCCCACATCTGTGTGTCATCCCACGGGCCAACCAGACCCATTATGAAAGGAAATATACTGATCGACGAATGAAACCGCGCTGAATCACAAATGTCAACATATACAACTAACTTTGGCATTACGCTACTACCTTTCGGCATTCCCAACTAACTCTGGCATTACGCTGCTACCTTTCAGCATTTACCAACTAACTCTGCATTACGCTGCTACCTTTCAGCATTTACCAACTAACTTTGGCATTACGCTACTACCTTTCGGCATTCCCAACTAACTCTGGCATTACGCTGCTACCTTTCAGCATTTACCAACTAACTCTGGCATTACGCTGCTACCTTTCGGCATTCCCATCTAACTCTGGCATCACGCTGCTACCTTTCGGCATTCCCAACTAACTCTGGCATTTCGCTGCTACCTTTCAGCATTTACCAACTAACTCTGGCATTACGCTGCTACCTTTCGGCATTCCCATCTAACTCTGGCATTACGCTGCTACTTTTCCGCATTCCTATCTAACTCTGGCATTACGCTGCTACTTTTCAGCATTTACCAACTAACTCTGGCATTACGCTGCTACCTTTCGGCATTCCCATCTAACTCTGGCATCACGCTGCTACCTTTCGGCGTTTACCAACTAACTCTGGCATTCTGCTGCTACCTTTCGGCATTTACCAACTAACTCTGGCATTACGCTGCTACCTTTCAGCATTTACCAACTAACTCTGGCATTACGCTGCTACCTTTCGGCATTCCCATCTAACTCTGGCATCACGCTGCTACCTTTCGGCATTCCCAACTAACTTTGGCATTACGCTGCTACTTTTCAGCATTTACCAACTAACTCTGGCATTTCGCTGCTACCTTTCAGCATTTACCAACTAACTCTGGCATTACGCTGCTACCTTTTGGCATTCCCATTTAACTCTGGCATTACGCTGCTACTTTTCAGCATTTCCATCTAACTCTGGCATTACGCTGCTACTTTTCAGCATTTACCAACTAACTCTGGCATTACACTGCTACCTTTCGGCATTCCCATCTAACTCTGGCATCACGCTGCTACCTTTCGGCGTTTACCAACTAACTCTGGCATTCTGCTGCTACCTTTCGGCATCACAGAGCTCTTTGGGTGTGTTTCTTCTCATGTTTCTCAGGTGTAGCTGCTCTGGTGAAAATGTAAATCCATGTCTTGGCTAGTCCTAAAAACGGGAACAACAGAGCTCTTAAGCTGTCCCACATCAGGCATGAATAGTCATTATTTTATGTTTTCCTTTGCATGGTGGGACGTTGTTTTTTTTAAACAAAAATTAAATTCCTAGACTGCACAAGCAACTCACACCTGACGTGGGGCACCGTGACTGTGGTGGAGGATGTGTAGTATCGTGATTGAATTGTTGACTGACGAATTTGGGGACTCAGATTCTAACCCCAAAATACTTTGGTAAGTATCATTGGTATAATCTCCTAGTGCCTGTATTCCATATCTGCCAGAATTGTAAGCGCTTAGAAACAAATTAAATTCCAGACCTAACACCATGCTAGAACATACTAGAGAAACCAATGTTTACATCTGCTTTGTGGACCACCGTGGCCAAAAGGTTATTACAGTGTTGACGTAACTGTTTCAGGTTTTGAGCTTTCACACAGCCCTTGCTTGTTATATGGACTTGGGTACTTGTAGTTTTATTACCCACACCATCATATATTTGAGGCAGGCATTACAGAATGTAGAACAATGTGACTGGATGATGTACTCTTACTTGCCGAAGTGCAACTTGAGACCCCCAAGCTAAGTGGCGGATCTGTGCCCGAGCGCTGACTTTCACCTGTGCCGGGTAGGAATTGTTCTTGAATTCTCTGCTTGTTAGCTCTCCTCGCATTGCTTTCTGAAATGTCTAGCCGAGCTTGGAACACGACGTGATCAGTGACTCTAGTGCCACCTGGTTCGAAAACGCGTACAGGCTAGAGATGGCAAGGCCGGTGTTTTACGTCTTGTAATATTGGTTCCAGTTTAAGTGGTTTCCAGCTTAAATTAATAAAGAAATCAAAGTATGCCACGAGACTCCAATTTAAAACAGCTAACTGTAATCCTGAACCACTAGACTCATGTGTGCAACCTCTAAAAACACAGTGTTTCGTCTTAACTTACTTCAAATTCACTGAAAAAAGACATGCCTTGTTACAGTGGACAGCAATAAATTGGATTGTCGATTCATTTTGAATGCTATTTTAAAACATGAACTTGGAGGGGCGGTTAATCGTGTGAACATTTGTGATTGAAATACATGCTTTTTAAATATAAAATTCACCTGCAGAGTAAGACATTTAGAAAAGCATTGTCAATATTGGTGATGTTTTTTACCTCTTCCAAATAATGTTTATTAAAACCTGTCTGGAAAATTTGTTTTCAGTTTCAATGATATTTGTTGCACCGATGCACCCCTCCCCCCACTGCCTCCCCCCCTCCCAACCCACGTGTCCTGTGTCTCCTCTCAGTGACATAGGCAGGGTTAGTTTTATCATTTACATCCTGGTACATGCCTGACACATTTTAAGTGCAGCACTTCAAGTCCCAGGGTACAAAAAAATCAGAACTAAAATAGATACTAACATGTCATGTGATGTGATGAAGACCATTAGCTAATGTCATAACTTCAGAACTCCCCTTTGTTCTGTTCTCCAGGTACACCTGACACTGATCCCAGAGAGGTCTCGGTTTTTTCTGCTTGTGAAGTATCTCACAGGTTCCCCCCTTAGACAAAGAAGGGCGCCAATACACGTGTTACAGTTCACTATGGCGTCATTCTACATGAGACAGTACAGCACATGAAGAGATCAAAAGTAGTCATAATGCTTTTACCCCTTCGTTTCCTGCTACAGTCCTTTGAAGATCACTGCCATTCTTTCCTCCACCGTCATCGATGTACTATTAGTTTTACACCATCATGGGATTTTCATGTAGGCGCCAGACAAACGGGTCCTTATGCATTCCGTCTCCATATAACGCCTGCTAACAACAGGTGGGTCCTGTGGGAATCCATCAGTAAATGCCATCTGCAAAGTGTCATTTGCAGGAGGCATTTACTTTTTACAGGACAGATTTTGAAAAGGAAAAAGTAAAGGCGAATTCGACTGGCTTTACTTTTTACTTTTTCATTCTGCCTGGAAGAGGTTTAAAATTGCATGGGGCGGGCCCAACAGCACATACGTGTTGGTAGGGTAACATGGGGTTAACGATTCACCACTGGGGCACAAAAAGCGGCATTGATAATAGAACACGTCTGAGCTGCTCCCACCAGGACCAGTGGTAATAAGTGCCCGTGGAGGAGGAAAACTAATTCATTGCCTTCCTATGAATTCCCATCCAATGGCAACATGTGCTACAAAGTACACCAGGATCTATTGTATCAAATGCTGCTGACAGATCCAGCAACGAGGAAAAGGCACCCAAGTCACCAGGCACATGACGCGCATCAAGGACATGCCGCGGGGCTGTCTATGTAGTGCAAATGCAACACTCAAGGTTGATGTCTAGAAGGTTATGGAGGAATCGTAAGCACTGGCAAAGTTACGATTCATTCATAACCTTCAACCCATCACCCTTTTGGGCTATAGCTGGTCTCCCTAAGTCAGAGATGACAGCCCCAGAAGGCGTACTGGGAAGCTCAAGGGGGCCGAAACATAGCTGAGGTTACTTGGGTAGAAGGTTGTGGTGGATTTCTAGAATGGTGGCCAGATTTTAGGAGGCCGCCCTAGTTAAGATGAACAGGGAGCTTTGATATTTTAGTCAAAATCCAATCACGGCACTGGTGTAGCGGTGGCCCCAGAACCACTGTGGTGCAGTGGCGCTGCACCATGACCTGCAGGTGAGGGGTGCATCGTCCAGCTTCAGAAACAAATGATTTCTTTCTGAAGTCAGAGTTTGCCATGCACTTGGACTTCTGAAAGAAATGCTCTTTCAGAAGTCCAAAGCATTTCTCAAAAAGAAAAGCTTTGTTTCGACTGTGAGATCGAGGCACTCTGGCTGCTTCTCCACTGCACAAGTCAGGAGCTAGGAAGCAATCCATGCTTCCTGGCTCCTGTCTGCATCCGGAGCTGTAGGCTTAGATTCCTTTGGCTTGGAGAAGAGAGCAGCAGGTAAGACAAACATATATTTTTTGTAAGAGTGTGTGCATGGGTTTTGGAGGTTTATGATGTATGTTTGTATGTAAGCATGTGCGTATGCAACAGTGTGTTTTCTATTATGCAATGTTTGTGTGAGTGTATGGTGTGCATGGGTGTGCATGTGAATGGTGGGAGCAAATGAGATAGTACATTTTATGTGAATTTGTATGTGTTTAGGTTTGGGGGTGAGGGGTTGCACAGAAATGGCATTTTTTAATGGGCATCTATAAATGCGATTGTTCCACAATAGTACCATAACCATCAAAAATCAGCTCCCCGTGCAGGGCGCTGGTGCGCCCAGGTGGCAGGCATAGCATTTTTTACTCTGCATCTACAATAGTTGCTCAGTGAAAAATGCAATACATACCTCCTGGCCCCCCGGCGCCTCACATGCACATATAATCACATTCATTGTGTCCATGTGAGGTGCTGGAGGGCCCAGGGGGCACGCATAGGAGTTTTTACTGAGCACCACTCGGTGAGTGGCTGGTGGATAAATGGGTATGGGCGTGTGCATGCAAGGCTGGGGCTCAGTCATGGGGCATTGCAGCATGGATGTTTTCTTACTTCATTTACCTTTTTTTGTGCAAAGTCGACTTGATGAATGTGATTACATGGAGGAGAGTTTGGGTTGAGGTGTTTATAGCACAATGGGTCAGCCAGACTTGACATTTGCTTTCTGTAGCTTGGCAATATTACTCATATAAGGGGCAAGGGCAATATAATGTGGGTTCTTGCATGGGGAATGTGGGGCACTTGTAGAGTCAGCAAGTAAGCATTTTCTTGCTGTGCCCTTAACACCAGTGAAACAAGCAATGTCAAAGTCAACATGATGATTGTTCTTACATGGTGGATCGTGGGTGGAAGAAATCGATCCTTACTGGAGCATTGCATGTTTTAAAGGCCTTGGTGGTTGTGCAAGCATTTGTGCAGCAGCAATAAAATGTTTACTGCCTGTGGAGGTATATTTTTATTGGCATTAAGGGCAAAGCCAACAAGCAAATGTTCGTACACGAGAATACTGGCACAGCCATCATGAGAATTTTCTTACGGTAACATTACTGTGAGTAATATTTCTAGCCATGCACAGAGTTGGCACATTTGGGTGTCACGGCTCAGGAGCCAGACACAGGCCTCTTGTTTCGATGCTAGATGAAAGATTTAAGGGTTGATTAAAACACATGCTTAAATCTTTTGCCTAGGGCAGTGCTTTGTTGCCAAGATTGGGGGTGGGCCATAGCATAGCATGCAGGGAGGGCCCACATTTTGTGTTACGCCACTGAATCAAGGTAGCAATGGAGAGCAGTCAAAGCTTAATAGCAGGAGACTGTAGGAATGGCCACGGGCCCTCAATGGGTCAGCACAGAATGGCACACAATAATTCAGGTTAGACAGTTAGCTTTAAAAATAGTTATTTATTTAAAGCCTTTAGAACACACTGAAAATTGAAACTAGACTAGCAGGTAGTATTATCACACAACACCTTATACTACAAATATATACAATCATCAGAAGGTTCTTTTTCTATACACCATCAAATAACTTAACCAGGGAACAAAGGTAAGTAGTGCTGATGCAGTACAATGATGGGAACCAGTCACAATTACAATATCCTTTCTTCAGATGTCCAGCCCTAAGTTTTATGGGGACTAGTGCTCAAATGTCCCAGATTCCAACAAAAAGGTTTCTCACAGGTATGAGTTCTCTCAAAGGATGCAATGGGATTGTGCTGGAATTTAGTTTCATACTATTTCAAAGTTCAACAACTATTTATCATAAGATAGGTATGTTCTTACCTTTCTTCCAGACCCACGGTTAACACAGGAGCATGATACTCAACCAAGGTTCGATGACCGAAGGTGAGGAAAAGGGAGATAGGAGAGAATGGATTTGTTCCCAATGTTATCCTATGGTGGACAGGGAGGAACAGGCACAGGTATGCTTACTTACCCCTTTGACTCAAATTTTCCCAGATTTCTTGATGGACCATCTGGCAGTCGCTGGGAGCACAATCTTTTGTCCTTTCTTCAAGTTGGAAGGGTCCATGAGTTGCGGGTTTGAGGATTCCTCTGGTCGCGTGCAAATGCAGATGCAATTCCTGTCAATGAAAATGCAGATTCCAACAAAGCAGACCTCTTTGGGACACTTTACAGAATGGAGGAATGAACGTTCCATTGACAATTACCATTTTCAGGTGACGACAGGCATCCTTCAAGTCACTCTAATAGAAGCTGCTCCAGGACAGCCTGACACAGCAGAAAGCTGCTGCGTTCTTGTAGAAGTTACATGCTGTTTTCACAGCACTGATTCAGATAATATAAAACAAAAACCTACCAAAGTCCATGGGGCATGCAAATACCCACATGGTGAAGAAAATAGGCGGACATTATTAACCGCCAATCAGAGGACTCCCAGAGAGCAACTATGAACTTTGCTTGCAAGTATACATGGGAAATATTCTCCTTTCTATCTCAAACGGGGTTCGAGCGGCACAACACAAAACTCTAGTACCTGAATGTTCATTGACATGATGAACCATGTTGCATCAAGGCTAACGCTTACGGATTGTACTGTCATCTAAATGTCTAAGCATTAAATGTAATGAATTACTGCATGTTATAATGAATCTGTAACCAAACACAGGATATCACAACCAAATGTTATGAATTATCTTGGTAAATAGCAAGATATTGTGTAACTAGCCTAGTGGAAGTCATAGTTTGGCAAAACAAGAGGCACGTGCACAAAGAGGTTATTGTTGGCTGTTGATCACTACATCTGTTTAGAATGACTGAATAGGACTGCATATGAATGCACCCAAAATAAATGTTGTAACCTTCCCATAGTTATTCACCTAATTTAAGCACCTCTAGTTGAAACCAACAAGAAATAGAATTATTTGAATGACTGATCGCAGGCATTGAGCACACGAGTGTGAGGGGTCACCCAGTTAATACATATACAGTATTTCAGACCGGTAGACGTTACGGTCTTCCCCCCACCAGATGCTAACAGTGTCAAATTCTTCTGAAAGAAAATATCACTAACATAGACACATAGATTGGCGCAGTACCACTTGGCAACAAACACCAACCCATATTTATCACCTGATCCAGGACAGATTCCCTTGAAGATAGGAAGCTAAAATGTGCAGAGATGGTGATTTGTGGCACAAGCTGGCGATCCCCAAAGTTGTGGGTTTGAATGCAGAGGCCACAGATATGATGTAAATACCCACATGTTGAAGAAAATAGGCGGACATTATTAACAGCCAATCAGAGGACTCCCAGAGAGCAACTATGAACTTTGCTTGCAAGTATACATGGGAAATATTCTCCTTTCTATCTCAAATGAGGTTCTGAAAGTTATGATGAGGCAACCCCCAACAGAGCTGGGCAGTCCAGGGACACTTCCGAAGGCTCTTAAGGTCTGGATTCTCAAGAAGGCAACAAGACTAGTTGGTCCCAATAGTCTAAGGGCTGAAGCACTGCAGAGGGTGTTCGGAGTTCATCGATTATCTGGGCCCGACACTGGTGAGGATGCTGGGCCACTGCAGGAGTCCTCTTCGGGCCATCAACAGGCTGTTCTTCTTCAAAGGAGTTTGAATCAAAAGTAGATCTGAAGAATGGCTGCAGGAGTCCTGCTCTTATCCAACATCTGAGCTGGAAGCATGTCCAAGCCCACAATGGTAAGACTCTCCACCATTCCAACAGCCAGTAGTTGTCCAATTAGGGACAAATACTGGTTTCACATCTGCCCCAGTGCAGACTTCCTAGCACCAGCGATATGGACTGGGACTAAACAAGCTCAGCCCTAGTCCTGGTCCACACACAAAGGCTCATTAGCTTGTGAAATCAACAGATTTCCCTGGGCTAGTTCATGACCTTATAAAGGATTTCCTGACCTCTCAAGGCAGGAGGAAGGCCAAACTACAATATGACCAAAGAACGAGTGAACATCGCGTTGCAAGGATATTTTAGGGCACTAGCAACTTTTAGTAGACATGCACACTAAACTCAAACGTGGACAGCAAAAGTCATGCAACAATGGTTAAAAAATATAACTGCTGCCAACAGCTTGTCTTTTGGCACATATAAAAGTAACCAAAAATCCCATGTGTAAAAAGATAGGGTGATACAAAAGTATTACCATTGCCCTGCACTGTAAGGTGACGTGTGCAATGTTAAAAATTACAAGAATCCAAACGGGCACAGTACTGATATTCTGAAGGACTAGTCAGTTTCCCCATAAAAATAAACATAAGGCAAGGGAAGTGAAGCTGGAGGCTTCATTAGCTATCTCCCTTCTTAGTCTACCAATTTTGCGCAGCAACTCCCTCTTTTTTAACCAAGTCAATTCATCAAAGGTATGTTTATGCAATACCAGCTGAGCAATGGCATGCAACGTGGACGATCAATGCCCCAAATAAAATCATGGAAACAGCTAGGTTTAAAATTTCCATCATCGTTCCTGATTTTCCCAATGTGATCCATCCGCAACAGTGTTTCGTTTAAATTTATGCCGTCATTCCTATATTTCACCAAACGATTTCTCTGAGCATTGACCTCCACCATCCCATGCCATTTATCAATTTTTTTTGGAAGCTTCAATCTATAAGCACATCCAATCGACAATGATCAGTGGTGGCACCTTCAACCACACTAAAATGATCACATCTCTTGAATAAACCTGGGGACAAGAATATATAATCCAGAATTGATTCTGATTCCCCTCGAAACCAAGTACTACTCAATGGAATGTCCCCTTCCATTGTCCCATTAAGCATGCTCATTAAAAAGGATACCCACTTTTTCCCATTGGAGCTCACTGTCTTTAATTTCTGGCTAAGACCCCTTGGGCAGTTTTATAAACATTGTGAGTTCAGATCCCCACCCACCAGAATATTTGCATCTGGATAGAATGTCTTGATATGTGTTAATATATCTGCTAGAGCCTCCAAAAAAGCAGTAAGCATTGAGTTCAGGGGATTCCAATATAGATTATGGCTATCAGTTGTTTATTGCCCTCATTTGATGCAGTCTCTAATTTAACCGCCAGAAGGCCCTCCTGTTTACATGGTATTATTTTTTCCTCACTAAAACGTAAGGAATTACAGGCTATCAGTAACCCACCCTTGGGTCTTCCTTTACCAACGGTGGTGGCTGGTTGGGTTAACAATATGAAACCTTCTAAGTCTGGGGAGTTTACCAACTATGTTTCCTGAAATAGGATTAAGTCGTATGTCGCAAATAATATAGTTCTTTTGCACTCTCCCCTCTGACCCCTGGCACTTCTCCCACTCCCCCCACACTTGTGATCTGAATGACACAAGGCCTAATAAGATAATTGCTTTGTCCTCCTTCTGTCTTCCCTTCCTTGTCTTGCCTAGGTTCACTTGTGTAAATGTGCGTTATAAATGACTTATCATATCATATCATACCCGAGACTATGGGTGTTCCTGGATGAGTGGATTCCTGGATTTGTATATTTTAGGGAGTGTTTAAAATAGGGGCATTTTAGGATATTTAGGGTGTAAGAATGCAGATATTCAGGATATCAATAATATTTTTGGCTTCAGTAAGAATTATGCCCCAGGAACTCTGGTTACTCCAATTGAAAGTATTACTATCAGCATTGACAACCTTATTCTCCAACTTTTATGTTGCCTCAACAGGCATGATTCCTCAGAGGGCTGCTTCGCCTAATGTTATCTTGACATCGGAAGATGTTCATCTTTGAAATATGCCAATATGCGCGCCACAATATATGCAAAGTATAGTTTTCCAGAGAATGTTGTAAAACACCATTTTCCCTTAATTGTCAGCCTTTGGAAAACATTAAATAATGCTTCTCTGACCCACGTAGTGTTTTCTGACACTCTGGAGAGTGCTAGATACACATGTATTAATAAAGCAACACTGGATCCAGTTCTCTTGAATAACTATCCCCTAATTACTCCTTTTCATTTCTTCATTTTTCGGTCAAGAAGAAGAAATGTGGTTGATCCCCATCTTCTAACTTCTTGACAATTTGGCTGATTCTTGATTGCACTAAAGAGATAAACTGGAGCCAGATCATGTGATGGGTTGAAGGTTATGAATTCATCTTAATCATTAGAAAACACTACGTGGGTCAGAGAAGCATTATTTAATGTTGTCCAAAGGCTGACAATTAAGGGAAAATGGTGTTTTACAACATTCTCTGGAAAACTATACTTTGCATATATTGTGGCGCGCATATTGGCATATTTGAAAGATGAACATCTTCCGATGTCAAGATAACATTAGGCGAAGCAGCCCTCTGAGGAATCATGCCTGTTGAGGCAACATAAAAGTTGGAGAATAAGGTTGTCAATGCTGATAGTAATGCTTTCAATTGGAGTAACCAGAGTTCCTGGGGCATAATTCTTACTGAAGCCAAAAATATTATTGATATCCTGAATATCTGCATTCTTACACCCTAAATATCCTAGAATGCCCCTATTTTAAACACTCCCTAAAATATACAAATCCAGGAATCCACTCATCCAGGAACACCCATAGTCTCGGGTATGATATGATATGATAAGTCATTTATAACGCACATGTACACAAGTGAATCTAGGCAAGAGAAGGAAGGGAAGACAGAAGGAGGACAAAGCAATTATCTTATTAGGCCTTGTGTCATTCCGATCGCAAGTGTGGGGGCAGTGGGAGAAGTGCCAGGGATCAGAGGGGAGGGGAGAGTGCAAAAGAACTATATTATTTGCGACATACGACTTAATCCTATTTCAGGAAACATAGTTGGTAAACTCCCCAGACTTAGAAGGTTTCATATTGTTAACCCAACCAGCCACCACTGTTGGTAAAGGAAGACCCAAGGGTGGGTTACTGATAGCCTGTAATTCCTTAAGTTTTAGTGAGGAAAAAATAATATCATGTAAACAGGAGAGCCTTCTGACGGTTAAATTAGAGACTGCATCAAATGAGGGCAATAAACAACTGATAGCCATAATCTATATTGGAATCCCCTGAACTCAATGCGTACTGCTTTTTTGGAGGCTCTAGCAGATGTATTAACACATATCAAGACATTCTATCCAGATGCAATATTCTGGTGGGTGGGGATCTGAACTCACAATGTTTATAAAACTGCCCAAGGGGTCTAAGCCAGAAATTAAAGACAGTGAGCTCCAATGGGAAAAAGTGGGTATCCTTTTTTAATGAGCATGCTTAATGGGACAATGGAAGGGGACATTCCAATGAGTAGTACTTGGTTTCGAGGGGAATCAGAATCAATTCTGGATTATATATTCTTGTCCCCAGGTTTATTCAAGAGATGTGATCATTTTAGTGTGGTTGAAGGTGCCACCACTGATCATTGTCGATTGGATGTGCTTATAGATTGGAGCTTCCAAAAAAAATTGATAAATGGCATGGGATGGTGGAGGTCAATGCTCAGAGAAATTGTTTGGTGAAATATAGGAATGACGGCATACATTTAAACGAAACACTGTTGCGGATGGATCACATTGGGAAAATCAGGAACGATGATGGAAATTTTAAACCTAGCTGTTTCCATGATTTTATTTGGGGCATTGATCGTCCATGTTGCATGCCATTGCTCAGCCCGGTATCGCATAAACATACCTTTGATGAATTGACTTGGTTAAAAAAGAGGGAGTTGCTGCGCAAAATTTGTAGACTAAGAAGGGAGATAGCTAATGAAGCGGTGTTACTGAGGGAGATTGGGTAGATAAAGGTACACAAGGTATACAAGAACTAGTCCAAACATCAGAAAATGAGTCGTCTACAAAAGGACGGGGCATTTATGCTTAGGGAATTAACAAGAAACAACTCAAGTAATTTCTGGGCTTTGTTAAACGAACAAGGAAAGCATCAATCTGCTACACAGGCAAACTGTGTGATGGAGGATACCTGGGTAGACTATCTCAGAAGTAAATATCAGCTGCCAACTTGGGATCCTACATATAACATTCCCAGTGCCCCTTGGGAATTGACTATTAGAGAAGATATTGTCATAGAGTTAATAAATAAATATTCAGCTTCTAGAGCCGTGGGACCGAGTGGTCTGACCTACCAAGTGCTTAAAGGAAATCCAATATTGTGGGCTCGCATTCTGTGTATACTCTTTCAGGGTATTATTGAAGAAAGACATATTCCACTATCATGGAAGTCAGCCATAATCATCCCTATCCATAAGAAGAGAGACCGGAAAAGCCCTATTAACTATAGGCCCATAACTCTATTAGATGTTGAAAGCAAGATATTTGCCAGCCTCTCATTAAGAGAACTAGACAACTAGGCCACAGTTAATAGGATACTCTGCAAACAGCAAACTGGGTTTCGGAAGGGTCAGGCCACTTCCCTCAATGGTATAATATTGTCCACATTGACACATAACAAACTTAATATAACATCATCATGGCTATATTGTGCTTTTATTGATCTGTCAAGCGCTTTTGACCTGGTCAATAGAGAACGTCTGTGGTACAAATTGGCCTAACGGGGGGGGGGGGCTCCGATTCCATTGATAAACATCTTAATGTCCCTTCATGAAAACAATACAGTAAGGGTAAGGTTGAGTAATGAGGGTACCTCTCCCAGAAGATACCGATTTAGAGAGGGGTGAGACAGGGATGCATGATTGCTCCCTTTCTTTTCAACTTTTACCTAGTGGACTTTGCAAATGGAATAGACATGGAAGGTTTAGGGAGCGTAAAAATCGGTGTTAGAACTATAAAATGGCTCATGTAGGCAGATGATATTGTACTCATGGATACAACAGTGGTAGGACTTCAGCGACTCTTGTCTGCTCTCGAGGTGTACATAAAGGAAAATGACCTAAAGATGAACCCTGAGAAATCAAAAATAGTGATATCTGGGGGAAAGAAAACAGGTTCCAAGAAATTCCACTGGAGAATAGGTGGCAACGCCATTCAAGTAGTGGACGAGATTGTCTGTTTAGGATATACGCTCTATGCTTGCCCTAAGAGAAATCTGGTTTGGGCCGAATTTATCCCTAGGACTAACCAACTAACATCACAACTCCAGAGAGTGATCAGCCATTCTGTGAGTTTTCCTTGCTCCCGCCGGTGAGAGTCTACAAGGCAAAGATCGTACCTATTTTCCTGTATGGGATAGAAGCTAGACCCATCACTTTGGTCATTTGACTGGCAAACTATCGAGGGGAAAATCTGGAAGAAGGCTTTAAGTTTGCCCCAGGGAATCCCAACGGCAAGCCTGAGATTCGAACTAGGCCTTAGATCTTTAAAGTCCCAGCTAGATTGGAAGTTGATATCCTTGTATAGGTCGATTGTCAGCCCCGTAAAAGATTCATTATATGAGGACCTTTTGAAACATCTTTATAAAGGTCCCACTGGGGTATTACAGTGCCTGAGAAGGTTAACATTGGAGACTCTTAAAAGGGTGTGGCAGTGATGAAGTAACATTGCTATCAAACCCGATGAATTCGAAGAAGGCTTTCATGACAATGGACTTGATCAATACAATTGATGAAATGAGATCTTCTACAGTAGCAGTATCACTGTCGAAGTGCGATAAAAAACAGGGTTTTCTTCCTAGATACCTCTTAAAATTCCCCGACAAAAGAGTGCGACAGAACTTCCTCAGAGTGAGGTTATATCAGATTCATACTGGTTCAGTGCTGTCTAGATGGGGTTGTCAGGAGGATATTAAGTATCTCTGCCCAGACTGTAAAGATCCTAAAACCCAAACACTTGAACACCTGTTAAGGTTTTGTGAGGGCACAAGGCCCCTCAGAGAGAAGTACTTGAGTCCCTTGACAATTTCGATAGATTGGCTATCATCGGAAATGTTCTGGGATAGAATGTCATCGGGAGTGGAAACTTCCTTAACAATTAATGTGATAAAAGTACTGCAACAGTCTGCCTATATTCCATTGAAATTTTGTTAAGAGTTCATATTCTTCCTCTCGTCTCCTCTCTTCTTCTTTCTCTCCTCTTTCTTAAGATGCAAAGTTCAGTTTTATTTACTAGAGTTATATTAAGGAGTTTAACTTTTCTTTTAATTTTAGTATATTTAGGTTTTGGAAAATTGATGGCTTGCAAGATTATGCTGTCTTTTGTAAAAAAAAAAATATATATTTCTATGAAATGTTTTGTGGAAAAAACCAAATGTGTTGGTTAAATCACCAAACAAAAAAACAAAAACAAAAAAAAGAACTCTTAAGTGCTGCCAGGGAGGTGGCTCATAAATGCAGAGAGTCAGGGGACTGTAGGGTTGTTGATACAGTCCCTGAGTGATTGGGAGGCCCAGAGGCACTGCAAGGGCAACTGATCATGCAGGAGCCTGGTCTCATAAATTCAGTGACTGGCCAGGTAACCAGTATGCACAGAGGAGCTATAGAGGGGTAGGTAAGAGTAGCACGGCAAGGAAGGAAGCTGATAAAATGCGGGAAGCATCAAAAAGAAGGAGATGGGCCTGAGTGCCCTTGACCAAGACAGTGTCATTTAAGTAGACATTAATCATGGTCTTGGAGAACAGAGACCATATGGGGGTCCATTGGCTTGGAGAGGGAACAAGAAAGATGATGTCAGTGAGGGTCTGTCTGGAGGAAGGCCTGGGTTGGAGACCAGGATGTCCCTTTTGAGCTTTTTCCTACCAGACTTAGTGAGAGGGATAGGATAGTCGATAGAATAACAGTTAGAGAAGATAGAGACAGAGAGCACCATAGAGAGTGCGAGTGGAGAGCAAGGGGCAGGGGAGCCCAAGCAGGAGTGGGAGGGTCACACACTAGGGGCAGGATGGAGGTACACCGGGGTCACACACAGTAGAGGGGGCAACAAGTAAGTACACCACAGAACAAGAACACTGAAACCTTGCAGGGCCCTAGCGTGAGTGGAGAAAACAGTGCAAGCAACAAATGTACTCTACAATGGTACACAAGGGCGTGAAAATGCAAGTACAATACAGAATACACAACTGGTAACCCTAGGGGACCTAGAGGGAAAGAAGACAAATGCACATGATGCAAACATAAACAACACAATGTTAACACTACAAGAAACAATACGCAAACACTGATAATCCAAGGAGACCGGGAAGTAAGAGGTAAATGCAAGCGATGCAGTGTAATGAAAATACAATAGTCACAGTATGAAAGGGCATGGAATGCAGAGACACAGGCAGGGAACAATATAAAGGTTGCGGCTCAGCCTGAAGAGGAAAGAGAGGAGGGAAGCAGGACTGGGTTGTGTGGGAGCAATGCCGAGAAGGATGGGCAAGGTTGGGGGAGTGGAGACCATTAACGTGGATGGCAACACTGAGAAGGATGCGCAAGGCCGGGGAGTGGGGACAAGTTACGTGGGGAGCAGAGCAGAGATGGATGCACTAGGCCAGGGGGCGGGGGCAGTTGCGTGGTGAGCAACACAGAGAGGGATGTGCTTGGTTGCGGGAGAGGGGACAGGTTGCAAGGGAATGCATGTGGTACGCAGACCGGGGGAGCTGGGCCTAAGTTGTGAGGGAACGCTTGTGGCATGAGGAACAGGGGGAGCTGTGCCTAAGTTGAGAGGGAACGCACGTGGCACCCAGCACAGGGGGAGCGGGGCCTAAATTGCGAAGGAAGCGAACGTGGGGAAGGGAGAAGGGGGGAATGTGCGGGTGGGGGAAGCGGAGAGCAGTTTCAAGGGGGATGTGCATGTGACAAGGGGGAGAGTGGGGCAGATACACAAGGTCCAGGAGTTGCGCGGAATGCAGCAATGCTAATCTCCCTCTCTGCACCTTCTTACCTTGCGGGTGCAGATGGAGGGTGAAATCGTCCGCGCTCAAAATCTGCGGTGCCACCTCATCGCCGCCAAACACCTGTGGCACACAACACCACAAGCCTTGTCCTGCGAGGGATTTGCGGCAGAGGATTCTTAAAGGCTCTGGAGTGTGGAAAGTTGCATTGCATGCTATGTGTCATCAGGCAGCATCTCCTACGCACCTGCATCTTACAATACCACAGCCTTGTCCTGCGAGTGCTTATAGGATATCTCCTCCAGTCTGCAATATGTTGAATTTTTCATGTTGAAAGGCATGAATGAAAGAAAATTGTGCAAGAGACCAGATATATACTTAGAAAACAGAAAGTGAAACAGAAAGTGAAAAACATTGAAGCCAACATGCAGATTCTGCTGAGACCAGTTCCGCTGGCCCTATATCCCAGCATTCTGCTTAGAGAAACACTGCTAGCCATTGAAGCCTCATTACATCAGAGAACCCACTATCGAGAGAACCCTGTCAAACGCTTCATGCAACTAGCGGACCAAGCATTTCTTTGCTTTTGAGAGCCGGCACATATACCGGATGGCATTTGTGGAAACCTTTGCCCCCTATATGGCACAGTTTGAGGCAGGTATATATTTGCATTGACTAACCCATTCCTAGGGAACACTCATCACTGGTTGCAATACATAGATGACATACTTATGATTTGGAAGCGCACCTTGTCATTATTGAAACAGTTTGTTGTATGGCTCAACAACTGAAATAGATTTCGGCAGTTCACTGAAGACCTCTTCAAGGAGGAAATTCCCTATGTAATTTCCTTATTCATGAGAAAGTTAATACCTTACAGTTTATGGTGGTTACAGAGAGAAACAGAAATTAATTCCCCTGCTACAATGTCAATTCCCCTGTCTTGAACTTCACTTCCAGTGGCCACCTTCGATTGGTGACATCACTTCCAGTCTGTGTCTTCAATTGGTGATATTGTGTGACATCACTTCCTGTGGCATCTTGGATCGGTGACATACCTTCCTGGGGCCATCTTTGATCAGGCCTATCTCCAGCTGAAGGCCATAAGAGGTTCCTCTGGGAAAACCAATCAGGAAGACAACGCCTCCTCCCAGCAACAACAGGGACAATAGCAGAGAGACCAACTACTGATGGACTAGGCGATCAGGTGACGAGAGCATGCCTCATCCCTTCAGAACACCCATGGGGATGTTCAGCCAGGGGCGTCCCAGTGAAGGGTGAAACTATGAAGGGTGACAAGCATCCATTGGCCAGCCTTTTCGCCTCTAAGGCGGAACAGTGTAAGGTGAAGACAAGCAGTTGGCCAGTCTCTTTGCCTCTTAGACTATGAGGCTTTGCCTTTGCCTTCCTCCCTGTTGCACCTGTGAGTACCTCAAGCTTCCTACTTAATGTTCTGTGTCTCTACACTGCGCTTCTCACCTATTATTCATTCACCCCTGCTCCTCCTGCTGCTTCTCCTACTCTCCTCTTCCTAGGATTTTTCCAATCACGCTACAACTTCCTCCTTTCCTATCTCTATTATAAAACTCACAGCTAGAAACTTCCACTACTCCATCTCTCTTCCACCTCCTTCCAACAAACAAAGCCAACAAGCTAACCATACATCCCCTAACACCTATCCACCTGTCCTCTCTTCCTCTGACACTCAACTTCTCTACTCTTCCTTAACACATCAACTGAACATTGCACTCTGAAATGCTCAGCCTGAAGGCAACAAAGCTTCTTTTATCACTGACTACTTTCACTCTTCTCTACTCCCCTAGACCTTCTTGCTATCACTGAAACCTTGATTTTTCAATCTGACACTACCACTGTGGCAGCCCTACATGACTCCAAACTATCTTTCATTCACTCTCCTCAACTGGCTGGCAGAGATGATGGTGTTGACACCTACTATCTTCCAGCCCCAATGCCTCACACATCTCCAATGCTGTGTCCTCTCCTACCTCTTTTGAATTCATCATCTCTACTATTGCTCTGCCTCACTCAGTTCCCATCATCTCCATCCACCACCCTCCTCGTTCCAATGGGCCATTCTTTGATGATCTCTCTTTTCACTAAATATCACCTCATTCCCTCACCTCATAGGTGACTTTAATCTTCCCTCTACAACCACTTCTCAGAAATCAGAACTTCAGTCTTTTCTTAGTGACCACACTCTCTACTCTCTCCATAACCTACCTATCAACACAGGGGGTAACTCCAAGGATCTCTTATTCACCTCTATTTCCCAGCCGCTAATGCTACCGTCACACCATCCATATTTGATCACTCAATTGTTTCCATCTCCTTTCCACCCTCTGACCTCTCACCACCACTTGCCACACCTATTACTAAAAGGACATGTAAACATTCTGCCATTCCTCCCACTCTTTCTGACCTACAGGTCTCACTCTCCTCCTTCACACCTGGTGCTTCTTCCACCAACATGAGGACCTCCAACTCTACCTCTGTACTCTGAACTCTCTCAAGTCCTGTCTTGATAGAGCGACAAGGGAATTCTACCTAACCCTCTCTCACTCCAACCATCCTCGCTAACTACAGGCACCCTAAACTAATGACCTAGCTCATTACTTTGCTGCAAACATTTCCAAAATTAGAGACTCTCTCCTGGCCTTCCTCACACTCCCTCCTCCTACATTCTACACTCTACCTACTCTGCCATCATCCTGTGTCTCTATCTCTTACTTCATCACACCAATACAGAAGAAGTCCTATCTCTACTGATGAAGGCTAACCCCTCTTGTGCCACATCAGAAGACCCTCTTTCTTCTCAGCTTTTCAAGTATATTGCCCCTTTAATGGCCTCTCACCTTGCTGAACTCTTCAACCTGTTGTTAGACTTTTGCTGGCTTTCCCTCGGTTTCCAAAACAGCAATTAGCACTGACAAATACATGTCTTAGGTTTGAAGATACATACTTTGTGCAGCTATGTAAATACGTACATGTTGTATTTGGAGACTGCTTTTTTTAAAATCAGAAAGATGGCAAAGGAACCTGGTGCTCTACACACGGTGCATAGATGACACATTTGGGATCTGGAAGGGCCAGGTTGATGAGCTGGAGACCTTTTTCACGATGATGAATGACATGCATCCCCACATGTTTACCTCTGAATATATCTTTAGTAAGGTTCACTTTTTGGCTGTGGAAGTTTATGCAGAGACTAACACACTTAACCCCAAGATCTTCACTAAGAGTACTGACAGGAACAGTCTACTTCTTGCCACAAGCTTTCATCCTAAACCGACACTTGAGAGGAATTACAGTTAGTCAATTCATGAAGTATGGATGAAGCATTACATCTGCAGAAGAGTACAAAATCCAGGCAAAGCAATTGAAAGAGAAATGTGCACAGAGGAAATATGATTCAGAACTAATACGATCTGTGTCAAACGAGGTGGAACAAATTCTGAAAGAGGACTTGCTTGAATCCAAATCGACTAAGGAAAACGCATCACTGGTTTATGTCACCACATACTCAGTGCAAAGTTGTAAAATCAAAGGGATAATTAAAAGGTACTGGGAGATTATGAAATTAGACAGCACTTTAGAGTAATTGTTACCGAAACCACCAATATTTGCCTACAAGAAAAGCATGGCATTGACAAATATGTCGGTGCAAGATGTTAGGAAAGATTTCCATTTTATGTGTAATTTTCCCTCCAGTTGTGTACCCCCCAACTTTTTGCTGCTGTTAAACACCATAGTCTGACTTTGCCAGAGGAGCACAGCCTTCTTCTGCAATCCCCTGTCCTTTTCGCTCACTTTTGTTTCCCTTAGTCCTTGTCAATGTCGCAACTTTTCTGCAACATGTTGGAAGTGTACAATGGACCTTCCAGTATAGTGCACTTCAGTCTTCCTGTCATTTCTAAAGGCCATAGATATCTTGGACAGGTCTGGTAGCAGCTTATCTTTTCATATATTTTGAACCCTTTCCTGCCAGGTAAACCGCGGTTACCGCGTTACGCACAAATAGGTGGCCTGACTTCTAAATGACCATGCCACAAGATTCTTTGTCCTGTCCTTTGACCATCTTGCCCCTTCACCTTCCCCAGGTCGAGCCGACCCGGGTCAGTCCTTATTTGGGCATGCATTCGCCCACGAAACGCCAATCTTTCGCAGGCTTCTGCATGCCTTGTGTGTGCTACCAAGGTGTGCACTGGACTGTCTGGTTCCAATACACATCCTGGGTGCCAGAGAGTCTTGTGTGCTGTGAATGCCTGGGACCACCATGGTCCATGATTGGTCCACGTATGATATGCCTGTATGTGAGACAATCTCCCATTGGGTCCTCTTTGTTTTGGCGCGAAGGAGATTTTGGATAAGAGAAGGCGCCAAACACCCATAACATGTTGATCTCTTGAGTTCTCACTGAACGAAGGATAGGTTCCAAGTATCCTGAAACTAAGAAGCTGAGTCGAGGAACCGCTGGTGACCCGCTGGAAGGTTTGGCACCCTGAACCCACTGTCGTCCTGCTGGATCCCTCTGCATCTGATCGTCCTACAAGGTCTGCGAAGATGCTTCAACCCATTGGAATAGTGGGACCAACTATTCTTGGCACCTTCATCAAACCCTGCAAGTAAGCCTTATCGGAAGTGTCCTTGGGCCAACCAGTGGGCTGACCAGCTTGTGAAGGACCTTTGCTCTGATACCTCCACTGTTTCAAGGAGGCCCTTGAAACTTGGTACATCACAAGCTCTGTGTTCACGGCACTCTCACACCGAATTGCGTACACTTGGTTTTCCCAGGTCTGGAGAAAAGAGAGAGAACCCGAACCAGAGTACACTCGGTTACTGTGTCGCCCAACCCTGGTGACAAACTTTGCAAGTTCATTGCAGCTGTGCCCCTCTGTTCCCTGAAGCCTGATACAGTGGAACTGGCCTGATTCATCCACCAGGAGCAGAGAAATCGCCACTGACCCATTTGGGAATCAATGCTGTAACTTTGCTGCTGAAAGCTGCAGAGCCGCAACATTGCCGCATTTGGCCCCTAATGAATCCATCAATTTTTATGCACGAGTGGCCCCTGGGACCCCTCTCCTTTCCACTGCTAGTGCGAACTAGCAAACTATTCCCAACTTTTGGAACCTGCCCTGCGCTCATGGGGAGATCCTCCACGAACAGTGGGAACCTATTCTGCATCACTTCATCCACCTTCCTGAGCTGCTACAGCCCCTTCAAGAGACCCTCTTTTGCCCATCTACATTACAGCGTGCACCAGCATTGTAAGTACTTTTGAGTAATAGGTTCCCCTCATCGTAGGGACTAGACTGCCTTTCAGTTAGGACTGTTGTTTGTTGCAGGGCTGCCTAAAGACTATTTGCACTACCTGCTTCCTTCCCTTTCTAGGTTGTGGACCCATTTCATGCATTACCCCTTTAGGCCCCTTTGGTCTGGTATATATGTATTTTGTGTGTTGAAACTCAAAGGCCTTGAAATACATGTATTTGTATTTTTAATATATATACACCTGACTGGGAGTGATTTGTAAGTGTCCTTTAATCTGTGTGCTCATTGAGGTCTTTCAGTCACCCTCACCCCTCCTGAAACCTAGTCTTGACCGTCGGCAATGCTACCTTGATTGGTCTGGCTTGTCCAGAAGGTTACCCTGTTCCAAGAAACTAGCCTGGCCTTCTGAACCTCTGCCCACCAGGTCAGAGTTCATAAATCCATCTTAGCTGAATTCAAGAACAACGCAACAAGGTATAACATACAGGCACACTGCCATGCTACAACTGCCAACACTGTGGCAACATTCTGAAAGGTGAATGTATTACACACCCTTATACAGGCAAAAAGATCCTCCTGAGACATTCAAGCACTTGTGACTCCACCAACGTTTATGGCCTAAAATGCCCATGCGGCTTTTATTACGCAGGGATGACAGCACGTAAGGCCAAATACCGTTGGACGGAGCACGAGTCGAATATTTGAACAACAAATCTGAAGTCCCGGTAGCCACCCACTTTCCAGAGGCAAAACACACCATTGCACAGGTAAAATGTGTGATTCAAGAGAAAGTTGCAATGCCCAAAAGAGGGGGTGATCTGACGAAGAGAATGTTGCACAGGGAGATTAAGTGAATAGAGAACTTGGATTCACTGAACCCACGGGTATGAATACAGAGTTGGATTTGTCATGCTTTCTGTAGACTACTATTTTGGACAATATACTGTGAATGGACCAGAGACTCTTGAGGAAAGGACATGTAGGGGAATTAGCCGTGTATGACAGTACTATCCTTGTGAGCATCAGACAACTTTTGAAAGAAGATGGAGATTGTGATTGGAGCCCTCGTCCGAGAGGCATTAAGAATTCCTGATATGGAAACAATCACTGCAGCTGTTACAATGCTATGCAGGGTTGGGCAAATCACAAATGATGGAAGAGCTTTGGGCAAATATCTGATGTTCAGTAGATGACAGACACGCTAGAGGTAAACTTTAGTAGGCCGGTTGTAAGGAATTAATTAATGAAGCCTAAAGGAACGTACTATATTAATAGGTTGCTATATGCAATGCACCAATGAAACCTCTTTGAAAACTCCGGAAGGGTATCTCAACATGGTAAAGGTTGCTAAGTAAGTGATTGTGGTTGACTATCCCGAGGAGTGTCTATGCAGCAATCAGAATATGGACAGACTTATTCAACGCTCTGATGAACGACATTGACACAATCAGTTGGAGGGTGAGGGGTCGATGCCAGCAAATCAGAGTGCAAAACAGCCCATACGAGGAATCCAAATGGGAGGAAATATGGGTAGCTGGTTGACTGTACTGCAAGGGCTACCCAGAAACAGCCATAAATGAGTTACTAAAAAACATTTGGGGCTTGAGAGTATATTTTGAGAATTCAAGTGAAATATAATGGAATTGTCTGACGGCCATGCCCCATTGTTGTGCAAAAGACATAAGATATTGCAAATGTACTTGGTCAGGAAATCATATGGTTGCCAACATTAGGATGAGTTGTTAGATTGGAAATGCTGGTGATCTAAACTAGGTTAAAATGGCTGCTGTGCGAGTAGGGGCAGAGCCTTGGTCTCACATAGATGGTCAAAATGGTAATAGGAAAAACATATATTCGGACGCGAGGCACCCAACCAGTTTGCCGGTTGGATGCCTCATGTTATGTGCCAAGAAAAGCAAAGTGAGATGCAGTAAGTACAGGAGAGATGGGGCGTACTTTGAAGAGCAAAAGAATGTCTCATGAAGCTTTCATGGTGTAAACTATTGACACGGTACTAACAGGACCCTATGTCCACTTAGATGCTGAGAGAACGATGTACATGGATACTTAGGAGAGCTGCAGACAAACAGAAGTGTTACCTGACATACAGTCAGGTAAGTGGGGGGCAATTGAGTTCCTCAATCAATGGATTGAACAGTTGATGTGTTTAAATCTAGTGTCACCTTTGGGCACTATGATAAGTTTGTTTTCTGATTTTTGATTTAGATAATTAAAGAAGTTGAAAGACCAGGGAGTTTTGGAGGTGGGTGACTAATATTTATACATAAATGTTTGTGATATGCAACGGATAATAGGAATTTAATTTACTTTATCTATAAAGATTCCGTTGTTTATAAAGAATTACTTTGTTTATACATTTCCTGATGAGCAAACATTATGTGAAAAATAAGAAAGATAAGAAAATATTAAACGTATATTTTGAGAATAGGTATCACTGAATATTGTTTTTATGTAACAAGTATGCTTTATTGGGAGGATTCCCAATCAAGAGTGCACTAGGATTAACTGTTGGCAACAATTTTTTTGGGTGGTTGGTTTATATTAGACTTGAGGCAGGGGGTCCTATCCTGGTGCATCAGAAATAGTAAGTGAAACTTTTTAACAATAAGAATAATTCAGACACTATATAAGCACTAGATCAGAAATTGAGTTGTGCACCTCCCTTCCGTTTTGTTTTCTCAAAACAGCCACGGACATCCCCTTCCTAAAAAGGCAAGTGGCTGACCCAAACCTACCGGCTAACATTTGCTGGTGTCTCCTTCCGCACTATTCTAAAGTGCTTGAATGGGTTCTGTTCAGCTGTTTTACCAATTTCTTAGACATCCACAATCTTTGAGACCGCTTACAAACAGGTTTCTGCTCCTGTCACTCCACAGAAACTGCCCCCATGAATGTGTCTAACTTCATTGCCTCTGCTAAGCACCCCACCCTATCCTCTATCCTTGTTATCCCTTTCCTGTCTGATGCCTTTGACACTTTTGATCACTCTGATCTCCTTAATACTCTCTTTCGTCTTGGGATTCACGATCAAGCCCTTCCCTGGATTAAATCCTACCTGACATTTCACTATTTTGCTGTCTCCAGGAACAACAACACCTCTCAACTCTTTCCTCTAACTTGTGTTGTTTCACAAGGCTCTGCCTTGAGTCTGCTCCTCTTTACCTCTGCCCCTGGGGCTCTAATCTCCTCCTTTGGGTGCTCGTACCAACTCTTTGCGGGAAACACCCAAATCTTCATCTCTTTTCCTGAAGTCTCCTCTGATTTCTATATCAAAATATCCAACTGTCCCTCTCCCATTAAATATTAGATGGCTTCACACACTTTGATGCTAAACTCTACCAAAACAGAGGTGCTCTTCTTCCCTGCCAAATGTTCTCTCTCATATCTTCCTCTGCCTATCCAGTTCCCACCTGACACTCTCCCCTACTCTTCTTCAACTAGAAACCTCAGCTTCATATATGACCCTTCTCACACCTTCTCTACTTTCATCTTCAAAACTGGAACAGCAGCTAGCTTCAACCTCCTAAATATTATGAAAGTCGAGCACCTCCTCCCATTCAACACTGCCAAGCATCTCTTACCTCGCTTGTCTTCTATAAACTATAAAGTGGACTACTGTGCCAGAATCCTTTTTGGTCTACACAACCATGCTTTCTGTCCTCTTAACAAGATCATTAATTTCTCTGCCAGGACTCTCTTTGAGCTCCCTCACGTCACACCTAATTCCTCGTACCATCACCAGGCTGGATGACTGACAATGCAAATCAGGAAATGTATTCTACTGGTTCATAAATCTATCCACTGCAAGGCACCACTGTATCTATCCCTGTCTAACCAGCTTGACAAGCCTTCCCGTAATCTCTGTTCTGCCTCCTAACTACCGGTGTGGCTACTTGCCCTCCCTGGGCCTCCTCTTGCTTCTGCTCTTTCTCTCTTCTTGCTCCACTTGCGTGGGATTCTCGTCCCTGGACATCCGCGGAACAGTGTTCATGGATTTGATCAAAACCAAACTAAAAGCCTACCTGCATGCCTCTGAGTTACCCTCTGAAGCTACCTCTCCTCCGCGTTCTAGCTAACATTTTGCCTTGCATCTAACCTGCCTCTGTCCCTCACTTTCTCTACCTCCACTCTAGCACCTGACCCATCATGTTGCACAGCTGCCCGTACCGCCTACCTGCACTTAAAAATGTCCAATGTTGGTTGTCCTTAATCTTTATATGTCCACTTTTGTATTGTCCCTAGTGACTGTTCCATTTGATGCCCTCCACTGGACAACCTGGTCAGAATGTCCCTCAAACTCAATCCATTGTAAGAAGCTTGATGCTTCCCGTCAAATCTGATATCTGATATATTGTATGTTCTTTTGTGATCAAAAGAGCATTGCTCGATGATTCCAAGAAGGCGGCCGAGCCGGGCAGACGTGCGTGAGCGTAGCTCTGCCCCCAGCTCGGGCCGCGACATTAAAGAACCTAAATAAAGCAGGTGCTTTGCCCTCCGAGAATCGCCTACCTCCCACGGGAGTAGAAGAAGAGAAGCGCATCCGAACGCTCCCCTCGGAAAGGAAAGAGTGGGACGCCGGACCGGGCCTGGGACGGCTTCCCGCCACCGCCGAAGCGCCGAAGCCCCGACCGAGCAGAGATCCAGGGCCCGCCCAGGCGCGCAGCACCCCTGACGCAGCACCCGGATCACCTCCGGGGAGAACACGGTGAAGGGACGAGGGACCAGGAGAAGGCCCCGCCCCGACGAGAAGCCGGGGGAAAGAAGCAGGTGGACCCCGCGGCCCCGGGCGAATGGTGTGCCAGACATGGGAGTGACCCGCACGGAAGAAGAGGTCGCTCAGCAGGGAGGACCCGCGCACCCGCCAGGCACGGGAAAGAAGAAGCCAGGAGCGGGCCAGCGATGGAGCCCAAGAGGAGCCTGGTGGCCCTCCTGGATCTTAAATTCAGGTACGAGGCGGGAGGAGAGCCGGGGACTGGTAGCGCGGGCGGCACCCTCTCCAATCAAGGTCGGTGAGGCTGCCCCCGCACAACGGGACATGAAGTGAGGGGCGCCTCCCCCCCTCGACAAAAAAAAAAAAACATTAATAATAATAAAAAAGGTCCGGGGGAAAAAGGAACTCGGCGCTCTCTCTCTCGCCCCCCTCCTCCACCCGAAGAAACAGACACACCATCCCCCCAACCAATAAGGGGGCCAGCCCAGAGGCATAGACACAGAGAGAAGGCCTCTCTCTACCTCCGCCAAGACGCTCCAAAGGGGGGACGCAACAGTCCCGGGAGAAATAGAACCCCAAATAACCCATTCACCGCCAATATAGTGGGACTCTCACTCGAGGAAAGACTCAACCTAAGAAACACGATCGGGACACTCACCCGTACAACACGCAAGAGGCGGAGAGACACACACAAGAACAGAGGGAAGAGCAAGTCAACACACCATCGGGGAGCAGACAAGGATCTATACACATGTCCAGGGCAAAGTCTAAAGCGGGATCACAGGCAGCGGCGGCAAACAAAAGCGGAGCAAAACAGGACCAGGACCTGACCCATATTTGGGGAATTGGATGCGCAACGCCACTGCAATCGAGTAAACAAAAAGAAAAAAGGGGATTCCCGACAGAGCGAAACGAAGACACAGATATGGCCTCCAAAGACGACATGAAATCCTGGTTTAAGGAATTCCAAGAACAATTTATGGCCACAACACAGTCTCAATTCGACAACATGAAGGGGGAAATGAAACAGACTGTCCAAGAACTGAAGAAAGACATCGAAGCCCTGGAGGAGAGGACGGACAACTTGGAAAGGACAGTCCAGAACATGGACGAGGAGTCGCTCCAACAAGCAGAGGCACAAGACCGACTGGCACGACTAGCATTGGAACTGGAATCACAGTGCGAAGATTTGGAAAATAGATCTACGAGATCAAATATTCGCATCAAAAATGTACCGGAGTCAGTGGAGGAAAAAGACCTTCGCACAGCAGTACAGCAAGTATTTCAAGACATTCTGAAAGACGGCCCAGGGGATTACATTCAGATAGACAGAATTCACAGAACTGGCCCACGGAGAGCAGGGGACCCCGGAGCCCGAGCTAGAGACGTCCTGGTGGCCATGACACTTCAAACACAAAAGGAACAAATCTTGAGGAAGGCCAGAACGTTAGAACAAATCAGAATGAACGGCAAAGAAATCCAGCTATTCCAGGACCTAGCACAATCCACGCTCAGAAAGAGAAGAGAAATGACCCAGCTCACCAAAATCCTGACCGAAAAACAAATCCGATACAAATGGACATTCCCCTTCGGCCTCTTATTCACGTGGGAACAGAAACAGCATTGAATCACGTCATGCGAAGAGGGCCTCAAGATTATGGGATCCCACGAACTTGAGCCAGAACCCACAAAAATGAGAGAAACCCATAAACAACAAAGACAACCTAGGGGATGGCAAACGGAGAAAAGGAAAACAAGGCTCCAGTCGCGCAACTAGGAGTAAATTATGCTATCTGAGAGAAGAGAGAATAAGGGAGTGAGAGGCAACATGGGCACAGGCTTCTTAGCCAGGACAAGCGCCTATAGGAACGCGCGGCAGAGTCCCGGGACCGCCAAGGAATCTACACCACTAGCAGGGTTTAGGAGCCCCTGCGAGCAGTTACCCTGAGAAGTCAGAGAGCATGGAGCAAGGGCACAACGCCGGAGCAACCATAGGGCCCAGAGCCCTCCTCAGGGACTAAGTTGGGGGGGAGGGAGAGGAGGGGTGGGAGTTCATGGGAAAGTTGGGAAGGGAAAAGACTCAAACACCGGTTCTGATGCATACCATAGCGACCCACAAGATAGTCCCAGAAAGACATTACAGACATACTCGGAAGAATGGGGCTGAAAATTTTAACATACAAAATCAGAGGGCTGAACACGCCTCTGAAGAGGAAAAAAACTGAACACTTCCTACATAGAGAGAAGTTCGACATAATTTCACTCCAGGAAAAGCACATCCAGAAGAAGAGAAAGAACCAACTTCATATTAGAGGCTACAAACAAATCATCCAATCCAATGATGAGGAGAAAAAAAAAGGAGTACTTATTGCCTTCGCAAACCATCTGCAGATCCGAATCATAGCAACTTTATCGGATAAAAATGGCTGCTTTGTCTTTGTAAAGTTCCATTTAGACAATCGCAAATTAACCATAGCAACCCTGTACGCCCCAAATACGGGCCAGGAAGGTTTTTATCAAGGAGACGGTCAACAAATTGGAAAGCTTTGCGGAAGGAGAAGTGATACTGACGGGAGACTTCAATTTGGCGTGGAGCCCGACAGAAGACCGTTCAAATCCCAAAATCTCCCAACAGGGTGCCCCATCACCCTCGCTCAAACTAGCAATGCAGAAACTGGCATTGGAGGATGTATGGAGAAGACTTAGGGGTGTAACCAAGGGATACACGTACCACTCACACGTGTATGATACAAGCTCCAGGATTGACTACATTTGGGCCACTGGAGCCCTAGTCGTAGAAATTCATGACATCGAAAAAGGCATAATATCAATCTCCGATCACGCACCACTGTGGATCACCCTTCCCAAACTGCGAAAACCATCCGGTTTATGGCGCTGGATGCTACCAAGAGAACTATTACAAGACCCAGTGGCCAGAGAATCAATCAGAGAAAATATAGAGGAATTCTTCGAATACAACGAAACACCGGACGTCCCCCCAAGCACCACATGGGAAGCCTTCAAAGCAGTGATAAGAGGCCGAATAATATTGTTGAAGGCACAGAAAGATAAAATCTCATACAAATGGGAAGAGGAACTGGGGAAGAAACTGGAAGAAATAAGGGAGGAAATGACCAAGAACACCTCCAGGAAATTAAAAAGGGCATACCGACACACCCAAAGCCAGCTAAATCTAATAAGAAACAAAAGAGCAAAAACGCACCTACTGCATGCAAAACACTGGTATGCGATGAAATCGAACAAAGCAGATAAATTACTAGCACGACAACTAAAAGGAAAACAGCAAGAGCAAACTGTGAAGACCCTAAAAGACGGACAAGCCGCCAAGAAAACACAGACAAAAGACATCAACATTTTTTTCGAGAATACTACCAGAAACTATACACTTCTCAACAGCCGAGTAAAGAGGCCCAGGAGGCATTCCTATCAGAGATATCTCTTCCAACAATCTCACAAACAGATAAAGAGGCACTCGACGAACCGATCACAACAGAGGAAGTGGCGAGGGCAATAAGGGACCTCCCGAAGAATAAAGCGCCAGGCCCTGACGGCTTCACCGCCGCATTCTATAAAACATACGCGGAAAATTTAACTCCCTATCTAACTGCTCTATTTAATACTTTCAAGACTACAAACACCATCACCGAATCCATGAATGAAGCTAAGATTCTAGTCTTCCACAAAACGGGGAAGGATCCAGAAAAACCAAGCCCATAACATCCAATTGCCCTAATCAATGTCGATGCCAAACTATATACTAAGGTCCTCGCCAACAGACTAGCACCCCTGCTACCCGAGTTAATACACCAAGAACAATCAGGATTCATCCCAAATAGAAAAACCCACGACAATATTAGACGCATAGTACACCTTATAGAGAAGACCGGAATAAAAGTAATCCCCTCAGCAATAATCTCGCTAGACGCCGAAAAGGCATTCGACCGGGTTGAATGGACAATGCTATTTACGACGCTATGGAAAATGGGCATGGGAAAGAACTTTATAAACATGATCCGAGCGAATTACAAATCCCCGAAGGCCAGGATTGCGGTTAACGGGGAATTATCGGAGCCCATCGAAATAGGAAGGGGAACGAAACAAGGCTGCCCTCTGTCACCCCTTCTGTACGCGATATTCCTAGAACCCCTCCTAGCAAATATCAGAGCGGCCCCAGAAGTAAGGGGCATTGAAATGGGAGGACATATGCACAAGACAGAAGCATATGCGGACGATATGCTGATGACCGTGGCTGACCCGAGCACCACGCTCCCCCTCCTCATCCAGCATATAGACAATTATGGGAAGATTTCAGGGCTGAAAATAAATAAGCAGAAATCATCGGTAATGGCCCTGGCAGGAGACAAAGACGCAATATACAAGACGACTCAAGACCTACAACTACAAAAGGCCAAAGATGGAGTGAAATATCTGGGTGTAACGTTGACACCACAGATCAAAAATCTTTACAAAGGAAACTACCCAAAACTTCTAGAAGACGTAAAAAGCGATTTGAAGAGATGGAACCCGCTGTCGATTTCATGGTGGGGCAGACTAACAGTCATGAAGATGACGATCCTACCTAGATTGCTATACCATTTCCAAGCCCTCCCCACCCAGATCCCTCAGGCATTTTTTAAAGCACTAACTAAACAATATTAAAATACATTTGGCAAAACAAGACACCGAGACTGTCGCAACAAGCGCTAACTGCACACAAATTAGATGGAGGTATGGCACTTCCCCACTTTAAGAAGTACTACGAGGCGGCACAGCTCTGGGTCATACAGGAATGGATCACGGACACCTCAGAGAAATGGTGGGAGGCTCAGGATAGAGCAGTCGCAAGATCAAATCTGCGCCACCTCCTGTGGAAGAAACCAGAACATAGACATCGAAACATCAAGCTAAGTGAAGTCATGAGCACCACCATGGAAGTGTGGAACAGAGAAACCAAGAAGGGAATCCTCACGATAGACCCCGCACCGTTTATACCAATTATTGATAACCCAGACTTTCCCCCAGGAATGGTAACAGGTTAATTCCAAAAATGGCGTGCCGCAGACTGTACGAAAGTGGAAGACATGCAAGAGGGACACCGGATCAGGACCTTCAAGGACTGTCAGGAATTGCTGGGCTTCACGGACAGGGACAGATTTCAGTATGAGCAGCTCCACCACTGGCACACAACGCCAAGACAAGGGACCTCACCCCCTTCGAGACATATATGATGACTCAAACGGGTGAAAAGAAATTTGTCTCTTCTCTACAAGTTCTTAAATGCCCAGGGAGAGAACATCACCTGGCAGTATATGAAAAAGTGGGAAAAAACATTAGAGAAGCAGATAACGAGGGATCAATGGTCTTACTTGTGGCAAATAATACCGAAATGGACAAGGGCGATACAAACGAGGGAAGCTTGGACCAAAGTAATGATCCAATGGCACTATACGCCGGAAAGAATCCACAAAATGTTCCCTACGACACAAGGGAAATGCTGGAGGGGGTGCGACTCCATGGGAAGTTGGAGACACATTTGGTGGGATTGTAAGGAACTGCAACAATATTGGGGAGACATGAAAACTCAGATGCAGGCAATCTTCAAGGGGGCGGCTAACCTGGGGGAAGAAGTATGGATGTGCGGCATGTGGGCCCCCAGTGACACATCCCTCACGAAGACACAAAACAGAACTTTATGGGCTTCCTCATTGCTGCGTGGCTAGCCATAGATCAAAAATGGAAACAAAAGTCCCCACCCACCACACAGGAGTGGCTTCACAGGATTTGGACCTATGTAGCAATGGAGAGACTCACGTATAATATTCAAGGAGACAGACAGAAGTTTGCCATGGATTGGGGAGACGCCATAGACTATCTGCAAAGCGATTACATGTTGCAATGGTGCCCCCACAATATCTGTATCTTAGACTTATTCGCAGGCTGAGAAACACGCAACAAAGGGACGCTGGGTTTAAGCAAAGATGACAATACCGTTGGGAGGGAGGGGGGAGGGGAGGAGGGGGTTGCAAAGGACTATGTTGAATCCTGATGTACATGTTTGAAGAAATACAAATAAAAATATCTTTAAAAAAAAAAAAAAGAGCATTGCTCCTCTTTGCATATAGAGAAATAAAACATATTGGTAGCTATCAGACATGTGTGCTGCAGGATCATTTCCCATGTGGACAATTCCTGAGGTTTTGCAGGAACTGTACCACAGTGAAGAATTTGAGACACAAGCAAAAGTTCAGGTGACCAAGCCCATGGTACGCGGTTACCCTATAAGACTCATTAGAAAAGAGGGAGGAGTGTGCCATGTGACACTACACTCACGCCAACCCCCCAGTCACCTGAAAGGAGAAACATCCAAATTCACTTGCGTGCTGAACTTCTTCCCATTAAACAATAAACGCCTGCACATAACCGCTCTCCAAGTGACGATTTGCATTTAAAAGAACGAAACACATCCGTAAACACCCCAGTACAAACAGCAAAACCAACCCCTATTAAAACCGGGGAAGGGACTCCTGCCACAGGACGTTCAATATTTGTTGGGGTTGTGGCATGTCTGTTGATTAGTAGTGCCAGAAATATAGACTTGGAACTAGGAACAATATCATTCAGCAGTCTGCAGATTATGCGATATATTGGGCTCATTACGAGTTTAGCGTTATCCCGCCGGTAATTCTGGCAAACTGCTGTTACTGCCGCCTGATATCCTGGTGTTACTAGGATATTACAAGCGGTGTAAAGGGCAGTAACTTCCCATTCCATGGAGTTCTGAAGGACTCCATGAATGGGATTGCCAGAATCACTGGCACCGGCATTACCGGTGCCAGTGATTCCAGTATTATTTTTGCCATTAGGGGCCTGATTTACCTGCAAGTCAGGCCTGATGGTAGATCACTGCCTCCACTGGCAAACTTGTGTTTCCCCGGTCCAGAAGAAAGGCTAGTGCAGGAATTACTAGCATTTTTCCCAGACCAGGGAACTTATAATGAGCCCCAAAGATACTGCTTGTTGGGTGCAAAAATACACATCAAGCATGAATAATGAAAATGTATCCTACATTAAACATCCTCGTATTACAGAGACATCCATGACAACTTCATTGTAAATCATATGTAAATTATCCTTTGCAGCCATGTATATTACAATTAAAAAAGAGAGCATACACACACACACACACCTTGAAAAGCAATAACAAAGGGTGCACGTCCAACCAAGAGGCTCGGAGCAGATCAGGAAGCCTGATAGATTGCGAGGTCTGGCTATTTCCACTCCGCAGGGAGAGACACACAGATGCCCCAGCAAGTATAGATGAATGAATGGTCTAGTTGCTCTTCCCACATGCGCATGCGCTGTTGCTGCAGTGCAGACCTGGCTCTCCCGCGTATACGTGTTTCCCCACTGAGGGCCCGATTCTCAAGTGGCTGTTAATTACCGATAATGTCCTAAAAAGTGTTCATGACATTTTCAGTAATTAACACCTATTATGAAGGTGGCGCATTCTTACAGAGTCGGCCTGAATGCACCACTTTGGGAATATGGGTGCCAGTTGCTAGGAAGGGCTGAAAACCGACCTAGCAACCTGCACTTTCGTTATCTCTCCTTTTGCATGGGTATTCTTGTGGCACTCCTCCAATTTCAAAACTGTCTGAAATAGGCGCCAAAGTACGGTACCAAATTGATGTCGTACAGGAGTACCACAAGAAGCACATGCACAGGAGTAGTGCCACAAGAAACGCACGGCTGTTTGGGTGTGCAGATGGTGCTAGTTGGGTTCTGCACTGCATCTTTGTTTGCAGAAGAGTGCATACTGGCATCCATGGTTCTACTATGGATGGCAGTATGCACTCTTCTGTAAACAGAGATAAACAAATGCAGTGCAGGACCCACCTGTCACCATCTGAACACGCTAACAGGACGTGCTTTTTTGTTTTCATCTCGGCAGCATTTTAGTTAAATAACAATTCCCTCGTTATTTAACGAAAATGCTTCCAAGATTCTGCAATCCGCCTGTTTCCATTAGAAACAGGCGGATTACAGGGAAAGCAATGTCGTGCTCTGCAAAGACGCCCAGGCCCACATGAGAATAGCAGTGCTGCCTGTGCATCAAGAAATGGCGCAGTGAGTCGTGCTCACGCTCACTGCGCCATGATGAGAATTGTGCCCTGAGTGAGCTGTGGCATTCGCTATCTTCACAGAGCTGGCGCCAGCATTTCTTAAGCATACACATTTGTTTTGGTGCTTATGTTTATTAGTAAAAAAGTAGGATATCATTTCAACGAGAAATGAAGCACATAGTAAACAGTAAAAGTGGACGGAGACAGTCCATCTACAATAAGGATCATTGGATTGAATGAGTTCGCTTTAGAAATGTAAGGGTAGTCTGTGAACGTATACCAGGTACATGGACAGCAGTATAAAACACAATTATAGTGCCTACTACAAGTTATTATTTATTGACAATTTACATTTGGGTGGTCCATTGAGGCAAAGGCATGAGAAGTGGGTTAGATATTCAATCATGGTGTGAAGGTGCAGAGGGCAGTGGGGGCTCCTTCAGACGCTAGAAGGTGGAATTTAAGTTTCTGACTCGAGTTCAAATGACAGAATTGCTTTGATTTCAGGTGGAGAGTATTCTAGTGGAGTGGGGCTACTAAAGAAAAGGCGGGAAAGAGGGAGGAAGCATAGTGGGGGCGGGTACACATAGGTTTCCAAGAAATGTGGAGAAGAGATTTCCGATGGGGGAGTAAGATGCAGTCCACAAGAAAATACAGGTGAGGCCCTGGAGAGATTTAAAGACGGGGCTCAGGAATTTGAGGAAAGAGAGATTTTGAATGGGGAGTCATCCAGCATGCTGACGGGGGAGCATGCTGGGGAGAGGTATGATGGGATCTGGGAATACGGAAAACTAACGGTTGCGTCACAAAGTGTAAAACTTTGTTGCAGAGGTGAAAGAGTAGAGGACCAAAGAGGAGGCCTTTGCTGTAGTCAGGTTTGATGAGCACTAGAGTAGAGATTAGAGTTTTAGTAGAGTGATGTGTGAGGTGCTGGCATATTTTCTCATGTTGCAGGGGTTGAGCCTGGCTGTGGCGGCACTGGCTGTTTTGCACTGGGAGAGTTTCAGGTTGAACTGGGAGAGTTTCAGGTTGTGGGCGAGGTAGTCTAGGTGAAAGGAGAAGTCAGAGCCGGGTGAGTGTTGCAGACTGACAGAAAGATGATTTCCTTTGTAGAGAAGGAAGGAAGGGTCGAGTCATTGGTGGTTATACATTCAAAAATAAATCAGCTTTAGGTGAACAAAACGCAATTAAAAATGCATTGAATACATTTTGCATGTCTGCTAAGCAGCAGGGCACACGGGGCATTGAACAACTCGACTCGTAAACATAAGGCATTTTATTTCACTGTACGGTTGCTATATAAATATTGAAGTATTTAAAAATACAACTGAAACCGGTAGCATTGATGAATAGCCAACGTCAACGGCTGTATTCTTTCTTCACTAGTGGTGGGAAAGTGAACTGACCCCAAAATGTATATTATGATTAATGTATTGCATGTGTTTCTGACTAGAGCACTTACAGGTGGGGTGACAGGTAATGGCTGACAGGATATTGTATAGATGGGGACCACCTGCCATGATGTTTTTAGACATGTAGCTATCATAGAAGTGATTCCAAACTAAATGCATGCAACTAATTCTTGGAGAGTGCAGAGCAGAAGTTTAACACTTGATAGACTGTGCTTCACTGAACTTTTCTAGGGCAAGAGGCTCCTTACATTATTTGGAAGGGACGAATGTATTCACTAAGCTGTCAGGATTTAAATTAGGAGAGATATGGTTCTTTGCTTTGGGTGATACTACACGCTAAGGTCAAGTGAATGGATACATTAATGGCCAGTGCTCCAACAATTGACAGAAGAGTGTGAATAGCACCATTGGTGGAGCTGGTTATTCTGAAGCCCTCATCATAAGATTAAAGATGCTGTCCTTTGGTGTGATATTGTTGTTCCGCATAAATAAGGACTGTGTTGAGTGCCCAGTTGAGTGCTGTCGGGCTGTGGGAAGGGCTGCTCATTTTCGTCTTGCTGCATAGGAGTGTATTGGTAGCTCCACCCTTTGACACCTGGCGGAAAACTACTTACTGGACCTGCATGTGCACAGCCGCGCGCCCCCAGTGTTGAGGGCCCAGTTGAGTGCTGTCGGGCTGAGGGAAGGGCTGCTCATTTTCGTCTTGCTGCATAGGAGTGTATTGGTAGCTCCACCCTTTGACACCTGGCGGAAAACTACTTACTGGACCTGCATGTGCACAGCCGCGCGCCCCCAGTGTTGAGGACCCAGTTGAGTGCTGTCGGGCTGTGGGAAGGGCTGCTCATTTTCGTCTTGCTGCATAGGAGTGTATTGGTAGCTCCACCCTTTGACACCTGGCGGAAAACTACTTACTGGACCTGCATGTGCACAGCCACGCGCCCCCAGTGTTGAGGGCCCAGTTGAGTGCTGTTGGGCTGTCAGGCTGCAGGTGCAGGACACAGACAAGACTTAAAATACAGTTTGTTGCTGTTGAGCGACCAAGCTATCTTCTTTGAGGTACCATTTCCTTTCTTCTTACTTGAGTTTAGACAATATGCCAAATAGAGTAAAGAGCAAAGGCACTGAAGCAAGATATATTTTAAGAAAAGGAAAACAAAACATTCTGCAACCCACAACCTTTGAAGTAGGCACAGCTAACACCAACCAAAAGCACGCCTTTGCAAAGCAGACGGACAGTCAAATTACCGAGTTTTTTTCCGGTAGAAACCTCTGGGCCAAAGATTAAATCGTTCCTAACTACAGAGAGGTGTCACATGTGGGACAAGGTCATGGCAAATAATACAGACAGGCTAAATCACAAAGAAATTTCCGACCTGGAAGGAGTCGACAGTAATTCCTTGTTAGAGCTCTGTTATTCATTACAGCAAAGTATTGCTTCGGCTGGAGAAAATACGGTTGTGGATCTCTGTTAACAACTCAATTTGCGCTGAAAATCCTACTAAAGTTAAGTGGGAAAATACATGAATTGCTATTTACATCAGCTGTGATTGCACATGGACAAGGGGTGAAGGAGCAGGCTTCGGTTGTCATGGAGGAGTCTAAACCTCATGGGAAATGGTCCACTGAGGCAGGGCAAGCACAATAAGATGACTCCACGGAATCAGCAGGTGGTGACAGAAGAAAAAAACATAATTCATAGCAGTGATCTAATTTCCCAGGAGGAATACAGTTCTCCGCTTTCAAGGAAAGGAAGAAGAAAGGCGGTTCGTCTGAAATCGCTACAAGAGTCCAAAGCAACTACACTCCCAACTAGTGCTGTGAAGGCTAAACCCTCCAGGCGTGCCAGGAAGAAAGTGGCTCGGACAAGGAAACACGTAGCTAAATAGGCAGGGACATTAACAAGTTGGTTTATCAAGGAAAAAAGTCCTCTAATTAATCCAAACCACCCAATTGATGAGGGGGTTGTGGCCCCTGAAGTAAACGCCACTGTTTCTGAAGTTGAAATCATCAATAATAGAACTTCAACACCAGAAAAGAGGGGAAAAGGAGGAACGGTTCGGTTGAGCAGTGAGAAAACGAATCCTGCGCAGCGGGGTAAAGTCCTGAATGCCCCCATTTCTAACATCATAATTTACAAACATCTCCACTAGAAGCAAAGAAACAAATTGGCAAATCGCACAGTATTGTTGAAGGTGCTTAATCAAATACTGCAACTGTGGGTGCTGGTCATGGAAGACTTTGAATTTGTCGAGCCTTTACCCTGTGCTAATTCAAATGTTTCGAGAGACCACTGCCGAAATGGAGCAACTGCTTCATTGGTACGATCAGATAGTCAGCAGTTGCAAGCCAGGGGCATCAAACTTGACGTGGCCGCTGCCCAAGTAGACCCGCATCTCCCAGAGGAAGAGGTTGGAGCCATGAGTGGTGTTCGGTTACCCCTAACCGGGCAAGTAAATGCCAGTGAGATAACTCTGCCTTGGGTTCAGAGAATGTTACAACGGTTGGTGGAATCTTTAGCCACCCTCCCGGTTGCCCCATGATGAACCATATCGATCTTGACTTGGAGCACCCAGGGTTATTCAGATTTGTTGGGGGCTGGGGATGCTTCTGCTTTACTGACTACTAATCACATGTTTATCTTACAGGAGCCCTGGATAAGAGTCAACATGTTGGTTCAAGGTTTTGTTATTTTTCAGTACTTGGCAAAAAAAGGAGATAGAGGAAGGCCTTATGGAGGCTTGGTTTTTGGGGTGAAACCTTCTTGAAAGGCTTGTAAAGTTGGCAACTCCTCTTGTTCTGAATACTTGTTGGAAGCTGAGGTGGACGATATCAAACCTAAGCCAAAGGGTAGAACACTTCTTGTTAACATCTATAATCCATCTGGGGCTGTTTCTGGTGATTCACTGCAACAGGCTTTATTTGAACTGCTGAGTGAATGGTCAGCCCCAACGACCTTATTATCGTGGGTGGTGACTTGAATTGTAGGTGTATATGTACTGAAGAAATAGATGCCTGGAGTGTTATGCTCCAAGATCGACCCACTAGGGAAGAGAATAGGTGGATGAAATTACTGAGAGTGTGATCTTAATATGCTAAATGGACGTACCGAGGGAGATGGACCGAGCTATTACACATGAAAATTGGGGAACAAAAAAGCTAGGCTTGATTATTTCTTCAGTAGCTCTGTGTTGCTGTCTGAGGTCGTATGTGTGCATAGGAAGGAAAACACCTTCAGTGACCATGCAACGGTTTCACTACAGTATTCTAGATAAAATCAAGTACCAATAGGTTGCACTGGGGGTAGTATTGAAGTTAACCATGGTGGGAATGAAACTAAATGGTCTGTGAGAAACCTTACCAGGGTTAAAGACTCAATTGTGAAGGCTGTTGAGCTTTTGACAGAATGCCCTGAGTTAGGGTTCTTATATTGTATCAAAATGCTTAGAACCAGAGAAGCTTACTGGATTTGTACTTTAGACAGTTGCCACACGGGTTTGAATTCAGATACCGAACTAATACATTTATTGTAATAACAACACTGTTCAGCCCATAAGTTCCTTTGAAATTCATAGCTATAAATGTTTATGCATGTTAGCCTAATGCTGAGATAACAGAAGTATGCAAGCTAACGATTATTGCAAGCACTAAACATAAGCAAATATAGTCTAGGATGTTTCACCAACAATAATCCTGATACTAAACAACACACTTTAGTACAAGATTATGAAAGGGACACTAATCTGTTGTCACTAGGATAAAAGTATTCACATAGAAAAATGATCGGTAAAATAGGAAAGTAAAGAAGAAATGGCAAACTTACAACAAAGTGATAGAACTCTTCTTCGAATAAGAATAAAACAATCAAGTTAGCAAAACCGAGGTAAAGCAATATAGATGAGGTGCTAAAACGGGGCTTGCGATCACGTTATACACACTATCATGTGACCGTGCCTTTGAGAGATTGAGAATATGAAACAAAAAAGAATAGTGTAAAGGCTACTAAGCGACGCTATCCTGCATCTTCAAAAATAGAATAAGTTGGGAATAACAGGAGCAAAAGGTAAGGCAAAAGTGAGAGAAATAATCACAATGACCCCAAACCAAGATGGCGGACATGTGATCACGTGACACACACAGTCACGTGACCGCATCTCCGAACAACCATTTATACGGCAAGCAAACAGAAAGAAAACACGGTTATCAGGCCACATCATTTCATGCAAAAGGACTGCTTCCTGAACCAACGAAAGCCTGCAGACAGAAGTTACAGAAGGTAAGCCTAATATGAAGGGAATTTTAAACAACAAGAGATGTAGACTCACTTTAGAAATGCTAAGAAATGGACGCTGTAACAAGCCTACCATTTTGGTGTTCTGTTCTTTCTAGCCCAAATTAAATTGGGATCCTATACATAAAAGGAAAAACGTTTGTCAGGAGAATCAACTCTATATACTCTGGCCAAAAAGCAAATTGAAAGTGAGTGTATTCCACCTTCCTTTTTCTATAAACAATAAACAAGTATATTGAACTGCATAATTGTTCAGCAATATATGCTAAAAAATACCGGCTAAAACAAAATAGTAAATGCCTAATGCAAACTGAATTACAAAAGCAAAAGGAAACATTGAAATTAAAATATCTACACGTTTAGAATTGGAGCTGCCTATTTAAGGCAAACGATATTTGTAAGTGTTTGCAATATATCTGAAGGCAATTAAGTGTATAAATGTGTTTTTTATTTATTTGTTTTTTTCTTTTCAGACAAAACATTTTATTTTCATTTGATACTAAGTGTGCCAAAAAAGGCTTCTATATGTTATATGAGCTGTTAAAAACATCCGTTACTCCCTCCTGAGGATCTGTCTGAAAACCAAAGACATTGAAACACGTGTAGAGGGCATTGACTCGTAAAATAAATACGAAATTAAGGATAAATAAATTGGACTACACCTTTCATTTATTTATTTTAATCAATAAGTTCGTTGAGGGCGCAACACAAATGGTTTTCGTCTTTTTCCTTTAAAAAGACAATCTACTACCTTATATTGTAGGTACCTGAGCTCCCAAGTGCACAACCTTGAAAACATTAAGGAACCAGACCTTTTGGTTATGATGTTTAAATTCCCCTTCCAAATCTTTGCAAACGGCACTTTATAAAGTCGGGCTGGAAGTTTTATGAAAATGACCCTTAGTCGGATTCAGTGAGGGGAATCATGTAACATAAAATGATGAAATGTGAAGTTAACATAACTGGTTTGTGGAGTGGGCAACTGCAGATATTGAGCAGGATAGTTGAGTGTGATGTTTTAGTCTAGTTTATTGTAAAAGCAATGGTTATGATATTCAACTTTATTTATTTATTTGATAGGGGAAATGTAACCTTGTTTTACCATGTAAGTGGAGGTATTTCTTTTTGAACTGTAAACATATTAACATATGAGGCCTTGGGTAGAGCAAGCAAACCCAATCTCAGGAGGGAAACCAAGGAACAGTTAATGCGCTCGGCTCTCCAGGAAATCTCTCGGTTACGCAGAGTCCAAGCGGTTAAAATTACCCAAGTGTACAGATTGCTTCATGGGGATCCATACACTCCCGATGCAAATCATAGCGAAGGAACTGGACGAACTCGAGAAATGGATTGGAAAATGTATTCGGACCCATAAACCCCCTAAAGTTACCCAGAAAGTTTTAACTAGGTCAAAGGGATTGGAGGGATTGGGCTTTCCATCTACACACAGGTACCTCTTGGCGGCGCAGATAGCCCCGATGTTAGACTGGCCAGTTGCTATGAGGGACCCAAAGTGGAGGGACATTGAGGAGGCAACCCTCGATCATCCACTGCACCTTCTTCCCTTCTTGGCAAGGGAGACAGGCCAAATCTGAAGGGACTACTGACCACGACGCGGTGTGCTGTAAAACACTGGGTCAGAGTAGGACGTTTGCTGGGGTTCAACATGGGGCTGGGTCCCCTTTCGCCGCTTACTCAGAACCCAGAGTTCTCTCTAGGATGGGATGAATGAGCATTCAGGAATTGGGAAGTTGGGGGTCCAATAACGCTAAGCGAGCTATATAAAGATGGGTCACCCTTAAGCTTTTATGAATGCAAACAAAACATCTTGCTTCCGGAAACGGAAAGCTTCAAATACACACAAATCAGACACTGGGACACCAATGCCATAGTGAAAAGAGTGGGCACTAGGGCTTAGAACTCACGATGCAGGAAGGCAGGAGAGCTAAAAGAATCTCGCTATGCTATACACCTTTGGAGACAGTAGAGGGAGGAAGGAAACGGATGTAAATGCTTAAATAGGCGCAAGAACTGGGACTGAGAATTCCCTGGGAGTCATGGCAGCATATCTGGCTGAGAGCCCACGGGTCACCTAAGTGTACGTTGATTAAAGAAGGGGCCATCAAATTATGTTTCTGTTGGTACATGCACCCCCGGAGGCTACATAAAATGTATCTGACCTGGTCAGATCACTGTTGGCTGAATGAGGTCAAGAGGGAGACATGGCCCATATGTGGTGGGGTTGCCCCCTAATACAAATATATTGGAAGGAAATCCTGGCAAAAATAAAAGATATCAATTGCCAGCCAGCAGTGCTGATTCGGGGTGTTGTCCCCGAGAATGGCTCCTATCCTATGTCGGGCACGAGGGTTGAGCTAACCTCTCATCTTTTAATGGCGGCAAGAATAACACAGGACCGATTTTGGAAAACTCTGGAGTGCCCCATTCTGGCCTACTGGTGGATCAAGGTGTGGGAGATCCTAGCGATGGAAAGGATCCGAGCGCCAATGTCCAACCCGATTCCCAAATACACCCGCACATAGGCACCCTTCCTGGAATACGTGAGGGGCAGAGGGCCTTCTCTGCACAGACGGCAGCTGTTGAGGAACCTGACCCTGGAGTAGCCAGATGCTGGTGGGATGGGGTGGGAGTCAGAAGAGAGTGGATTAGCAACTGGGGAATCTCATGGCCTTCCAGGCAGCCCACTTTGGTCATAGATACATAGCAGGCTCAAACCCTTTTTTATTTAAGAGAGGGTGCGGGAGGGGCGGGGGGACATGTAATCTCCAGAAGCTAATGGTTAATTGTGATTGGTTATGTTGTTGTCTTTTGGAAGATTAAAAAAATAAAGCTTACAATAAAAAAAGATTAAAGAGGCTGTCATGTTGGCCTCATATATAGCGAACAGTCAGTATACGTGCATGTTTTATTGGGAGCCTTTCTCTCTCTCTTTCTCTCTCTCACTTTCTATTTCGCTCTCTCATTCTCTGTCTTTTTTGATCAGTCTGCTTCTTCCACTCTCTTTCTCACCCCCTTTTCTATATCCCTCCCACTTACATTCTGTCTTTCACACTTTCCATCGCCCTAGTCCCCAAGTTCCTTTTCTTTCTCTCCCACTTTCTCTTATTCTTTCTTCTTCTCATAACCACATTTCTCTCTCTCTCTTTCATCTTTGCCACCCCCCCCCTTTCCCCACCTTCTATTCTTCTTTTTGGTTTCTTTACAGCAAGTGACAGCTAAGTGTCCAATATTTCCTAGTGCCATTCTGTTAATTAAATAACAAAGACATGTCTTTAAAACGCTAATGATATTGCGATATCCCAAAGATAACAGGCTAAATTGCAAAGCAAGCCTCTCACAAGGTACATATTTGAGCATGCAAATATCGAGCGTGCATGTCTGGACAATGAAAACCAAATCCGGTTTGGCTGAGTAATCTCAGGCAAAATGCTGAGCAGGGCGGGAGCTCCCAGACTCTTCCTGTCGCCTCTAGCAGCGTCTCTCGCAGGAGATGGTGGATCAGCGCTACAGGATCCATGGCCAGGCAGATCAGGCGGGCATTTCGTGGAACGCCCGTGCCCGCGGTATTTACAGTAAGAGCCGGCTGCATCTCGTTAAATAAAGTAGGCATTGTGTATAGCCACTGTGCACGCATAGACGCTGCAAAACGTTTTTTTTTTTAGTTTGCCTGTGACTGATGCTGACAATCTTTCCATCAACGCCCTCGCCTCTTCGAATCCAGCACCACCAAGCAGCACTCGCTAAATTTAGTAGATGGCAATTCTTTCCTTTTTGTTAAAGACTGTTTGAGTAGCATCCCAGCTCTTTGGTAAAATGTGTTGTAAATTTTGCATTTTAAATAATATTTGCGCAGAAACATTGGTCAAAACTATTAACTGCACAGTGAAGTAATTCATCAAACTACAAGGTGGTGGGGGGGGGTATTGAAACCATCATCGGATCGGAGTACTGCTTTCTTCTGGCACTATGCCATCTAATATCTGTTGAAGTCTCACATTGCGTTTATAGCTATAACTAGTCTAGAGACCCGTGTACACGGCCAAAGTGCAGGTTTTCATTGACACAGTAGGACCACTACATATCCTAAGCCTACAGCTCCCTCTAGCGGTGACAGTATCAGTGACAACAGGTGATGCTGTGCAAATTGGCATTGGAGGTCATTACAACCTTGGTGCTAAGTGCACCAACTTTACCACCATGGTGTAAACTCTGTTTACACCATGGTGGATGGCGGATTTACCGCCCCATTCCAAGGTGAGTGGGGAGGTAAATCCCCATTTCCCATTTTCCCTTCCCCATTCCCATTTTTGCCCCATAGGGCATAATGGGAGTGGGGAAGGCGCTAATTATGCCGCCGAAAAATTACGGCGGCGTAATTAGCACCATGGTGGGTTAGCGCCATGGATTTTAACGCCTGCTAAAAGCAGGCGTTAAAATCAGAATCAGGCGTTAAGGGTTAACGGTGGCGTTAACCCTTAACGCCTGAGTTGTAATGTCTCTATAAATGTATAGGCAACAGCTCCCTCTAGCAGTGACAACAGGCGAAGCTACTGCATCGGACAAACATACAGGACAAACATACACCTGGCCTTTTTTTATATTGTTAGATTGGATATGCTAAATTGTACCTCATATACCAGGTACTGATATAATATGTGAAGTGCCCCATTATACACCCTCACAGTGCCACCTAATAACAGGTTAAGTCTCATTGCACTATGTATAGCCATCATCTGTGGGCTAATGTTTCTGAAGCCCAAGTGCTGTGATCATCGCAATGTGCAAACTCAGTCACCCAGGTACTGTCATCTTATACCAGGTAAAGGCTTAATTGCTAGATAACTTATTCAGCTTGAATGTGTTTATATAGGGTAAACTAATCCAAATCACTTTTGGTGATCTCAATTTGAAAAGCTAAAGAAAATTAGGCCATGTCAGGTAAAGTGGTTTGCCCAGAATCACACATATTGATCCAGTGGAGGTCAGGATTTGTGCTTGTTTCACTGTTCTCAATTGACACATTAGACCACACCTCCTACCATCCCACCTCATACTTAGATTTCTGCATTGTGTTTTTTCATGAGCAGTTCTTTGTGTTTAATAAAGCGTATATGCAAATCACCATGCCCCAAACTGGCCTTAAAAGCTTTTAAAAAGCCTCATAGCAATCGAATAGCACATCTCCTATACTGACATAGGGCGTGGCACATGTCAATACACATCCGACTAAGTTACTAGCTCTATAATTCGCTTTAGAACAGGGTGTACTAACTGTCAATTCTAAGGATTGCCATTAAACCTGGAAACACTGCCCAATGGAGGCTCACACCTACTCTGATGGTGCCCCACCCTGCCACTGCTGCATCTGGACATTCTGTGATTTGAGATTCTGGAACTCCAGGATACATATCAGCACAGCAGATACAATTTTCTGTAACCTCTCCATAGCGAATCCAGCAACTAGGGATATTTGATGTAGCAACCAGTTAAGGGTGGGTTGCATGATTCTTCCTTTAAATCTCAAGGCCCCTTCGTAGAACACAAGAGCATGAATCTAAGGGCGACCACCATCAGAGCACAGCTGAGCCAACCTCGGGGAAGTTGTAGCAGGCAGAAGATGAGAGAAATTCAGGAATGCACTTAATGAGTGGGCTGAAGACATATACACGAAGAGAGGAGAGCAGAGTAATCAGGAGAAGAACTGAGGAGAATTCAGGCTGTAAGGAAGGCAACACAGAAGGCAAGAGAAACACGAGGAAAATCACGTGCAAAATCAAGTGCAAGCTGGAGGACCACTATTAAATGGAATAGCTTGGGGTGAAAAGACACAGAGAATTGTTACGTGTCCAGTCTGGCATTCAGGTGAGGAAATGGCAGCAGATGTGTATGACCCAGAAATATAGGACCACCATCGTGGAGTGGACTGATTCCCATGCAGACCACTGCAAACCTCTGCACCCTGGTTCATGCAACACTCTTGCAATATGCAGTTTCCACAGCAGGAGCCGTGCATAATGGCAGCGAAAACCACAGCCAATCCATGCCAGGCTATGAGCCAAAACCCCACGGTACACAAAGGTCGATAAAGGAGTGGGGTCCTCAAACATGCACCACCAAGAAACCACCAAGCTGCATGAATTGGTATGTTGCCGACACAAAGCACCAGTCACATAATTTGCAGCACTGTGGCCCACATGCGCACTCGTCCCAGCATTTACGTCATTGGTTGCTCTGAATACTCCCTTCCTCCCAAATCACACGTGCGCGCCTATTGCTCTAACACCGTCACCACCATCCTGACTTCTAAACACCGCTTTAACCCTGTTCACTGCTCATAGCCCTCACGCCCCTGTCCCCTTCCCACTCAAATCCTGTACTGACTCCCTGTATGCCCCATGCTCTTCAGGAAACCCCTGGTTACTCAATCCCTGAAATGGCCTATCTCCACCCAAGATGCAAGCCTAGATCTCCAGCCCCACAATCCTTAATACCCCCATCCATCTGCACCCTCAATTTGAAATACTCCAAGCCATCCAATCCTCTTAACCAAGCCCTCACCAACTTCACATCCCCCCCCCATTCCTTGGAATCTCATTCTTGTGGCTGCCCAGCACTGGCAACCTGTCCACACCCTCCTTAGAATTCTCAGCTCTTGACCTCCAGCACCCATCAAACCGCCCCCGCCCGCCATTATGAAGGGCTCTCAATCCATAACCCATAGCACATTGGGCACATGTGTCTAGGATCCAAGCAGTCACACCTCTGCTCTACTCCTTCAGCCAACACAGCCCCCTGGGGCCGCTGGCAAATCCTCTGACTGTGACCAACTGAAAAGGAGTCCTCCACAAAAGGCGACATGCTACAGCCCTAAAATAGCAGCTAGCAAAATGCATTTCGGTGCTTCAAATGGACAGTAAGTGAATGTATTTCAGTATGGTCTAAAAATGCTTGCCTCAAAAAAGGCTCATTGCCTCAAATCTCTATGAAACCAGTTATTTGGTCCTAGTAGAAGCAGTTCTACTATTGATAGTGCCTATGTTAATACTGGTATAAATACTATTGATTACCACTAATACACCAGCCACCAGGGGGGGATCTTCCATCATGGGCAACACATTTGGAGGATCCAGGCGAGTGCCAAGCTTTTCGAAGCTGAGTGCTCCCTTAACTGGAGCGACCAGCTGAGGAACACACTCTTGAACCGCATTGTGGTGTGCCTGTCCATGCTGTATGCCAACCTGCATTCGCCCAATGGACTATGCAAGGCCAAACGAGTTTGTTTTTCTACAGCCTCACATTGGGCCTTTTGGATGTGGTACAGTTTACGGGTGCCCGTGAGCATGCCTATGATCCAGTTCTGCCCGGTGCTCCTAGATCCTGGCTCTGGGATTTGCACAGGAGAACTCACTAACGGGCTGATTCATGGAATAAATGTCCGCCGAAAAGGGGAGCGCAAGCGGGAAAATTGCAGCGCAAACGTGAAAATTGCAGCACACGCGTGCCAAAGCCGGACACATCGATCCATGGAATTAAGTGCGCGTGTAAATCCTGGGATGGGCACTAAAATCGTGGTTGGCCACGCGGGCGCACACGTCATTAAACGGTGTGCGCTATGCGCTCAGGGAAAGCGCACATAGTGCAGCGCATACAACAAAAGTGGGCGGAACACGGGTCGTAACACGTGGAATGGGGAAGAACACGTGAAAATGTGGCGTTACTAGGGAAGTACAGGAGGTAAATGCCTGCAACGCCCACACGCGCACCAACAACACGTATTCATGGAATCGAACAGGGGAAAGGCGTGTGCCAAAAAAGATGCGCTAATCCGCAAACACGTACGCCAGCAGGAAGCAGGCATTAGCGGCCCCGCGCAGCATAAAAGTGCAGGCAAACAACAAACAAGCTCAGACGCTACGATGAATATACCGTTCCTTGCAGCAGTGGTCGTGGGACACCGCAGGAGGAGGAGGATAGCCAGGCCCCGTATTTTCTTACTCAGGACGGGCCTTTTTGGGATGCCTGATGACCAGGTGTATGGGAGATACAGGTTTCCACTGCACATAATCCTAGAACTGGTCAGGGAGTGGGAGGATGACCTCACATCACCCACCCTTTGCTCCCAAGCACTGAGCCCCTTGGAAAAGGTGCTCAATGTACTGCACTTCTTGGCTACTGGGTCATTTCAGCGGACAAGTGCCATAGTGGGGTGTGTGTCACAGGCCACGCAGTCACGCTGCCTACACCAGGTGTTGGCCATCATGACTACACGCCCCTCAGTCCACAGGCACATATACATGCCCAGAACACCTGCAGAAAGGCAGGCTGTGGTCCAGGACTTTTACGGGGTGGCACACTTCCCCAAAGTGCTAGGTGCCATTCATTGCACCCATGTGGCTCTACGTCCTCCCAGGGCCACTGAACACATATATCTAAACAGCAAACACTGGCATTCAATCAAGGTGCAGGTTGTATGTGATGCCAAGGGAATAATCACTTCAGTATATGCCAATTATACAGGGTCAAGCCATGATAGTTTCTGTAACGCTCACCTGATTCTCGCAGAGGCGCCGGTCTTGACTGGGCGACTACCGTATCTTCAAAGGTGATGTGTAGCACCCGGTTGGCTCTTTGGGCTGGACCTCTGTGCACTGTATGCCTGACGTGTAGAGTAAGATGTCTGCAGATAGAAAATATGGGGTTAATGAACTGGGGTTATTGGGGTGTCCCTATCTCTTTCCTCTTCTCCTCTCCTGTAGACCCCCAAAGGTTAACGCTCTCACCTTAGGTAAGTGAATGCCGAGCTCTCCATCTGCCTCGGGGCAGGGTGCTGTAACCAGTTTCTTCACTGGATAGGTAGCGCAGGCCTCTTGACTTCAGGGGACTGCTGTCCGTCGTTTACTGCACGAACGGTAAGTTTCGAGTCATTCAAATGTCTTTAAAGTCTTTAGTAATGATGTCTCTTGTTTTGCAGGGTTCCGGCGATGGCGGATGACGGGCTGAAGTGAGTTGAAGATGGAGCCCGTGTGATGAATAGAAGCGCCTGGAAGCACGTAAGTAAGCGCTTGTTGCCTGCTTCACTATGCGCTCTAACTGTCTTTTTATTTTGCAGGTACGAGTTCGGAGCGGCTGCAGGGTGCCGGAATACCCACTGGATTAGATGTGGAAAGGAGTAATGGCACGTGAGTATTAAAGTTCCCCAATGTCTTTAAACGCACCTTGTTTTGTCTTTCAGATGCGGGATGCAGCGCCGAAGGCCTCCGGAGCGTGCGAAGAGTTGGTAAACTTTTGTCTTTCAGATGCCGATATGCAGTGTGAAGACCTCCGGAGCGCACGACGAGTAGGTAAGCCTTTGCCTTTCAGATGCCGGAATGCTAACCTGTTCTTTCTTGTCTCTATAGGTGTTGCTGAAGACTGGATTCAGGATGGTAAGCCTTTTTCCTTAGGCCCAGGACCGGATGCAGAAGACACGATGAGCGTTCTGCTGCAGAGGTTGCAGAATAACGCAAAGCAAGATTCATCCACCGGGTGTGGTTTAAATAGCCTCCTGTAGTGCTTAGGTGTCTCCTTCCACAGCCACGCCTAAGTAAGAAAAGAGTTCCTGGTAAGAAAAGAGTTCCTGCCTTCCAGAAGAGTTCCAGTGTTCTGAATCTAGGGAGTGGCTCCAGCCCCACCCAACAGGAAAAGTAGTTCCAAACAGAAGAGGATCAGAGGCTCAACTGGCAGGCAAGTAAGCAGCATGGTCTGCTGAAGGTAAGTCCACCCAAGCATTATGAGCCCGGCGCTTCCAGCGCTGGGACTGGGCATATTTATGAGCCTGGTGCCACTGGCGCCAGGACTGGGTCCAAAAGGTCCCAATTGGGACTGGTTGGCACTCGGAACCTGGGTTATGGATCTGCTTCCAAGGGAGTTGGGAAAACCCTGACCTTTTGGAAGCAGAGATCATGACAGTACCCCCCCTCAAGGCCCCTCCCAAACCGGGCTTCTCCGGGGGTTTTGGCTTGTCAGGAAATGTTCGGTGAAATCTTTTGATTAGGCGAGGAGCGTGGACATATTCAGCAGGTTCCCAGGATCTCTCTTGGGGGCCGTAGCCTTTCCAGTCAATTAGGTAGAATAGTTTAGATTTGGAGATCTTGGAGTCCAGAATGCTTTTGACTTCAAACTCGAGTTCTCCATCCACTAGGATAGGTTTTGGAGATTTGGTTAGTCGGGTTTGAGGTTGCACGGGTTTTAATAGAGAGACGTGGAAGACCGGATGTATCTTCATGTGCGGGGGCAAGTCCAACTTGACCGCTACTGGGTTTACTATGGTAGTGATGGAATAGGGACCAAGGTATCTTGGGTTGAATGTGCGTGGCCCTTTTAGAGATAGATATTTGGTGGATAACCAGACTTGATCCCCTACTTGATAGTGAGGGGCTTCCTTCCGATGTTGATCTGCTCCTTTCTTGTATTGTTCTTTAGCCCTTTGAAGGTGAGAAACAGCTTCCTTAAAGGCTTGGGTGATTGTAGAATGCAGGTAGTCTACTGCTGGTGTTTCAAGATCTTGGAGGGGATCCAACTCCGAGGTTCGAGGGTGACTGCCGTACAAAAGAAAAAACAGGGTTTTCCCAGTTCCCGAATGGACAGAGTTATTGTAGGCATACTCGGCTATCCAAAGGATATCTTTCCAAGTTTTTTCAGTTTGTTGCAGCATGCAGCGTAAATACTGTTCCAGAGTTTGATTGGTCCTCTCGGTTTGTCCGTCGGTCTGAGGGTGGTGACTGGTCGATAGTCTCACATCAATTTGAGCCGACCGACAGCAACTTCGCCAAAAATGAGAAATAAATTGACTACCTCGATCCGAAATTAGAACCGAAGGAAAACCGTGCAGTCGGACGATGTTTTCGAGAAATTCTCGGGCCAGAGTTGCTGCTGTTGGCAAGCCTTTGAGCGGAATGAAATGCGCCATCTTGGAGAATAAGTCCACGATTACTAGAATCGTATTGTATCCGGAGCATGGAGGTAGATCGGTGATGAAGTCCATAGAAAGCGTATGCCAAGGGCGAGGTGGGATGTCAATAGGGCGTAAGAGACCTGCTGGTCTTTCCTTTTGACTCTTGTTTTGGGCGCATACTCCACAGGACATTATAAAGTCTCTGATATCTTTTTTCCAAGACGGCCACCAGAAGTAGCGCTTGATCTTTTCTGAGGTCTTGGCTATACCGGGATGACCTTCCATTAAAGAGTCGTGATAACAAGAGATTACTTTTTTCTGTAAATCTGTGCTGGGTAGGTATAATCGTTCTTGGAAATACAATAAGTTGTCCTTTACTGCAAAGTCCTTTCCCTGCAGATGCCAATTATTTATGTCTGCTGGAGTTACAAGTTGCCTGGCTTTATCCCTAACTTCCTCTATGGATTCTGTGGCGATTACACCCAGAATTCTTTGTTCGGGAATGATTGGTACAGGTTTAGGGTTGACCAAGTGTTCTTCCACTCCCATCCGAGAAAGGGCATCGGCTTTACCGTTCTTTGTACCAGGTCGATAGGTAATTATGAAGTCAAACTCGGCAAAGAATAATGCCCAACGGAGTTGTCTAGAGGATTGGGCTTTTGCGGTCTTCAAATATTGCAGGTTTCGGTGATCCGTAATCACAGTAACGGTGTGTCGGGCCCCCAGCAGATAATGCCGCCAAGCCTTAAAGGCAGACTTGATAGCCAGAAGTTCCTTGTCAGTAATCGTGTAATTGATTTCAGGAGGCGAGAATTTGCGGGACCAAAATGCCACGGGATGCAACTGATTGGTTACCGGGTCCTTTTGTGATAGAACTGCCCCCATGGCAAGGCTTGAAGCATCAGTTTCCACGATGTAGGGGAGTTCGGGGCGAGGGTGTTTTAAGATTGGTGCAGAGATAAATTTAGTCTTCAAATCCTGGAAAGCTTGTTCCGCCTCGGTAGACCATTCAAAACATTTGTTTTTCTTTAACAAGGCAGTGATGGGCTGGACTATTTGAGAGAATTCGGGGATAAACCTGCGGTAAAAGTTAGCGAAGCCTAACATGCTTTGCACACCTTTTACGGAGGACTGTGATGGCCATTTGAGAACTGCATCGACCTTCTTTGAATCCATACGCACTCCGCCAGGTGATAATATGAATCCCAAGAATTCAACTTCAGTCATGTTGAAAACACATTTTTCCAACTTAGCGAAAAGTTTGTGTTGACGCAATCTTTCGAGGACCATTTTCATGTGTTTCCGATGTTCAGATTCCGATGAAGAATAAACGAGGATGTCGTCAATGTAAACAACAACACATACATCTATGAGCTCTCTGAGGACATCGTTCATAAAATATTGAAAGGCGGCCGGGGCATTGCAAAGTCCGAAGGGCATGACCTGATATTCAAATAGCCCATACTTGGTGCGGAAGGCCGTCTTCCATTCATCGCCCTCTTTTACTCGTACCAAGTGGTAAGCTCCTCTAAGATCCAGCTTTGTATATATGCATGCTTTTCTGACTTGGTCCAGGAGTTCAGGGATCAAAGGTAACGGATATCTATTCTTAACGGTGATCTGGTTCAGGGAGCGATAATCGATACAAGTTCTAAGGTCTCCTTCCTTTTTTGGAACGAAGAACAAAGCTGAAGAAGCAGGGGACTTGGAAGGACGAATAAACCCATTTGCCAGGTATTGATCCAGGTATTGTCGAAGGTGAAGGTTCTCAGGCTCGGTGAGGGCATAAATTCTACTACAAGGAGGAGTAGATCCAGGTATCAGGTCTATCTGGCAGTCATAAGACCTATGAGGAGGTAGAGAGTTAGCCTGATCCTTCCGGAAAACATCTTGGTATTCTAGGTATTCGGGAGGTAACTGGGGAGTCTCTGAAGAATTTGCGGCCAGTGCAACACCAGGTGGAGGGTGACAAGTAGAGACACATTCTGGAAACTGGACCGTTCTTGCTCGCCAATCGATCAGAGGATTGTGTTTCTCTAACCAAGGTATTCCTAGAATAATCTGAAACTGAGGGGCCTTGATCACATCGAACACGATCTTCTCATGGTGTCCATCTTGACTTACTAGCGTCACCTCTTGAGTGGTATGCGTTACTGGCCCGGAGGCTATCTCCGTACCATCCACCGTAGTAATGACGTCCTTTACAGCCTTGGGACAAAGAGTTAGATTCATCCTCAAAACCATTTCATGATCCACATAATTGCCGATGGCACCGCTGTCGACGTAAGCTTCAATTGCATGCAATCGATCCGGATTATCAGGGCTAATGAGGACCATAGGTATCACGAAATGCGAGGTCACGGAACTGGTTTTCACGCTCGGCAAGAGGACCTCTATTCTTGTCGGGCGAGGTCGTTTCCCTGCTCAGAGTTTGTAACTTTGGTAACTGCAGCTCCTACTGCCTTCTTGGCAGGTTTCACCGGACAGTCTCGAAGAAAGTGCCCTGAGTTTCCGCAATACAGGCATAATTGCAACTGTTTCCTCCTTTCCCGCTCCCTTTGTGTTAGAGGACCTTTCAGACCCCCTATTTGCATGGGTTCCCCGGAGTCTACTCCTTTGGAAGGAGTTGGCGGTTTGGAAAATACTCGAGCATCAAACTTGGAACGATCGGCCTTCCTGTTCTGCAGCCTGTGATCTATTTGAACGACCAAGTCTATATAATCCGAACAGTCTTGTGGGGGATTCACTACTTGGGCTAAAATGTCTTTGAGCTCTCCACGTAGACCTCTATAAAACAGCGTAATCCTTTTGTCCTCAGGCCATTGAGTTTCCACTACTAGTCTATTGAAAGATGCAATATAAGCCAAAAGGTCTTGATTACCCTGTCGCAACGAAAGAAGCTCATTGTCCAAGGCCTGCCCCTGTGAATGTCTTGCGAACAGTTTTTCCATACTAAGCTGAAAGGCTTGAAAATCATGGAGAACCGGATCATCTTGATTAACTAGAGGGATCGACCAGTCTGCCGCATTGCCACTAAGGTACGAAAGTACAAAAGCTACTTTTGCTTGATCAGTTGGAAAGGCTGCTGGCCGGCATAAGAAGTGCAACCGGCACTGATTGATAAATACTGCAAACCTCTTTGGGTCACCAGAAAATCGTTCGGGCGGAGCCAGAGGTACATTCCCAGGTAGGTTGATCTGCACTGGATTCATAGAGGATGTTGAAGGAAGATTTGCCCCTGATGCGGGTAACGGGGTATGTCCGGCTTGTGACTGTAGCACTTGTCTAGCAAGATTGTCTGTTCTCTCCTTGGAAATAATTAGTTCCCTTCTTAGAGCATTCGTTTCCTGACGAGCTGCATGCACTTCTGCCCTTAGTTCCCCAAGTAACCGGGCTAGGGGGTCAGTGTCCGAGGTTTCCATAGCGCCTGGGCGAGAGTTTTGCGGTAGGCTTTGCGTTCTGTAACGCTCACCTGATTCTCGCAGAGGCGCCGGTCTTGACTGGGCGACTACCGTATCTTCAAAGGTGATGTGTAGCACCCGGTTGGCTCTTTGGGCTGGACCTCTGTGCACTGTATGCCTGACGTGTAGAGTAAGATGTCTGCAGATAGAAAATATGGGGTTAATGAACTGGGGTTATTGGGGTGTCCCTATCTCTTTCCTCTTCTCCTCTCCTGTAGACCCCCAAAGGTTAACGCTCTCACCTTAGGTAAGTGAATGCCGAGCTCTCCATCTGCCTCGGGGCAGGGTGCTGTAACCAGTTTCTTCACTGGATAGGTAGCGCAGGCCTCTTGACTTCAGGGGACTGCTGTCCGTCGTTTACTGCACGAACGGTAAGTTTCGAGTCATTCAAATGTCTTTAAAGACTTTAGTAATGATGTCTCTTGTTTTGCAGGGTTCCGGCGATGGCGGATGACGGGCTGAAGTGAGTTGAAGATGGAGCCCGTGTGATGAATAGAAGCGCCTGGAAGCACGTAAGTAAGCGCTTGTTGCCTGCTTCACTATGCGCTCTAACTGTCTTTTTATTTTGCAGGTACGAGTTCGGAGCGGCTGCAGGGTGCCGGAATACCCACTGGATTAGATGTGGAAAGGAGTAATGGCACGTGAGTATTAAAGTTCCCCAATGTCTTTAAACGCACCTTGTTTTGTCTTTCAGATGCGGGATGCAGCGCCGAAGGCCTCCGGAGCGTGCGAAGAGTTGGTAAACTTTTGTCTTTCAGATGCCGGTATGCAGTGTGAAGACCTCCGGAGCGCACGAAGAGTAGGTAAGCCTTTGCCTTTCAGATGCCGGAATGCTAACCTGTTCTTTCTTGTCTCTATAGGTGTTGCTGAAGACTGGATTCAGGATGGTAAGCCTTTTTCCTTAGGCCCAGGACCGGATGCAGAAGACACGATGAGCGTTCTACTGCAGAGGTTGCAGAATAACGCAAAGCAAGATTCATCCACCGGGTGTTGTTTAAATAGCCTCCTGTAGTGCTTAGGTGTCTCCTTCCACAGCCACGCCTAAGTAAGAAAAGAGTTCCTGGTAAGAAAAGAGTTCCTGCCTTCCAGAAGAGTTCCAGTGTTCTGAATCTAGGGAGTGGCTCCAGCCCCACCCAACAGGAAAAGTAGTTCCAAACAGAAGAGGATCAGAGGCTCAACTGGCAGGCAAGTAAGCAGCATGGTCTGCTGAAGGTAAGTCCACCCAAGCATTATGAGCCCGGCGCTTCCAGCGCTGGGACTGGGCATATTTATGAGCCTGGTGCCACTGGCGCCAGGACTGGGTCCAAAAGGTCCCAATTGGGACTGGTTGGCACTCGGAACCTGGGTTATGGATCTGCTTCCAAGGGAGTTGGGAAAACCCTGACCTTTTGGAAGCAGAGATCATGACAGTTTCATTTTCTGAATGTCACCCCTAAACCGGGACCTGGAAGCTGGACGGCATGGCGACACATGGCTAATTGGTGAGTATAAATGCCTCTGCACATGCATGCATATCAGAAACTGAGAAAAGGGAAAACCCCACTAATGAGAACCATTATCACCTCCTCAGGGGACAGTGCCTACCCTCTGAGCCCCTACATGATGACGCCAATTCGGAACCCCACCACACCACCCAAGGTAAGATACAACACAGCCCATATTGAAACCCAGGGCATAGTGGAGCGCACATTTGGAGTGCTCAAGTCACGCTTTCGCTCCCTTGACCGGTCTGGTGGGCAGCTGCTATATGCGCCACCAGTAGTGTGCAGGATCATAGTGGCAGCATGTGTTATGCACAACGTTGCAACACGCCGGGGCGTGCCGGTGGACATGGTGGTATCCCCAACCACATGCGCATGGGAGGTGAAAGGACACGTGGTGAGGCAGCCCATACCCAACTTGTGGCAAATTACTTCACCTAAAATCACACCCCTGCGGAGTGCACACAGCCCTGGCACATACCAGCTGACAATCAATGATGATGGCAAAAGGGACAGTCAACTGTCACAACCATACCAGCCTGAGATTGTTCACCTGGAAGTGTTACATTGTGTGCATCCCTACCTACTCAAAGACACCCAATGCCGTGTCACAAAAAGACACACATTCATGCAGCAGGAAAGATTACCCCTTTGCAAAACACCACATCAAAATACTGCCATGTCACCCAACCCCTCCCCATCTCAGCTACCCAACACACCATGGCATGGAATGCAATGTGAAAGCAACTAAATGAATGCACAACACATGACACAAGTGTCACAAAGTGCAATGTTCCAAATGTAAACAGTCCACAGACAATATGCTCTCAGTAATCAATAAGAAACACCACACATGAACAAATACTTACCAGCAACACAAAACATCAGTACAGGAAGAAAACGTGGCAATATAAGACAGGAAAAAATCAAAGTAGTGCAAGTATCACAACCTGACCAAGGCAGCACATCGACCCCTTCCAACTGCAGAGTGTTGCTGTCAGGCAAATGTGTCAGTGCACTGCATACAACATGAACTGCATCTGCAAAGGAGACGGCCTTGTGAAGACATGAAGAACCTACATGTAAATAAGGAGAAAGACATGGATGCACAAGCACATATCAATACACCATGCATTGTAGAATACAACAACAATCCACACTAGGGATGTACACACAGATTTGACTACAGACTGCCCACACAACTCATGGGAGCCCAATGTCACTGTGTAAATTACTGTTACTTGGTCACACCCTTTGCAAGCCCATGTAAAGGGGAAGCAGGAGGGGTTTGTGTGTCAGGAAACCAAGCATCTGACCCAAAGACAGGACAAGCCTGCATGTGCCCAGCTGGAATACACAGTGGATGCCCACGGGAGCCACACAAAGCAACACACTGTAAAAAAAAAATAAAAAAAAAATAACAATCAAAAATGGTCATGTGTGGATCGGGGGCGGGGGGGCACCCAGGAGGCACGAGGTACAGGGTGCATCCCAACACCCACATGCATGGATGTTGGAAAAATAAATACCTCCATGGGCTCATGGCCTGCGCGGCTACGCTACAGTGGGAGAACTGCTGTTGCTCTCTTCACCCTCTGCTGCTACATCAGGAGGTGACGGTGATATGGCAGCCAACGCAAAGCCCTGGTATGGTCCTCAATGGCAGCAAGCATGCGGGTCTATAAGGTTTGGTTCTGCAGGATAATGGTACGGAGATCCCCATGCAGCTCCTCACGTGTTGCCTGCACTTCTGCATGCATGGCCTCGCGTGATGCCCGGATCTCCGCACGAGTTGCCTAGAGCTCAGCTGAGAGTGAACGTGTGAGCTGCTCCAGCTGCTGTTCTGACCTAAAATTACGGGAAGCCTCAAGTTCACCCAGATTATCTATGAGGAACCTGTGTTCTAACCTCAGGGCTTCCCTGTGGGCCTGTGACTCTACAGATATGGCTTCACGCAGAGCCTCCAGTCCAGCCTGTCGGACCCTGTTGGACGCCAACATGTCCTCCCTGTGTGAGTGGCAAACGGAGTCTGTTGCCTGCTGCTGGAGCTCAACCTGCCTCTCAGGGGGGAGAATGGAAGTGGCCACCCAATCCATTGCCTGAGCCATCATTTCACACGATGCTCCTGGTTGTGCTGCAATACGGTAGATGGAGTTCTCCCACACTGTATTGCCTGGTGGCGCACGGCCACCACGTTGACGGGCACCATACCTGTTTGGGGCAGGGCGATTTGCACCTTGCTGTGATGGCACTGCCTGAGGCTGCAGGACTGCATTCCTCCTTTGATCTGCTGGCCCAGGAACAGGAGCAAACATTGTGGAGTGTGACCCTGCATCCATAACCGCCACAGGTGGACTTTCCAACACTGACATCCCCATAGAGGGGTCTACCCCTGGTGCAGGTGGGTTGGACAGAACAGCATTCTCTGCCAGAACCACTCACCTGCGATGGTACATATGTCTCACTGTCCGATTCAGCACCTGAATCATAGAGGTCTGCGGAGGTGTATCCAGAGACACCCGTGGACAGTATGGTCGGCAGGAGGAATGGTGCCCGGTTGTGGCTGAGATCCCTCCTCGGTCTGTACCATCCCCTCCTCCTCAACAGCATCAAGTGCCTCATCACCTGCAAAAACATGAAAGACAACAAATGGAAACAGGCATGAGCACCATAGCACACACATGGGCCTGACGAGACTGAGATTCAGTACATAAATTGAACATGTCCCACATGAATATAACTCTGGCATGCATGCACTGTCAATGAGTTGGAAGGGGAGACAAAAAGCACACACTGAGGACTCCAAGATGGAAAAGAAACACATGTGCAGCATGCTGGATCGCACTGGCAGCACACATTAGCCTGTGAGTGGCATGTCCAATACACATACATGACACATGCCATCACACAGATGTCACGTAGCATAGCCATGGTACATTTGACAACTACAGCCATATGTCAGTGAATGAGTACTGTCACCCATCCATGTGATATGGATATGATGAGATGAAACATGCAAAATAGTGTGACAAAATACACATGTGCCACACACTGCAACACATCCAGTGTTCAATTATATAGTGATGGCAGGCAGATGGATACATCAATGGTTGGGCACTTCAACATGACAGAAGACAACAGTCATGTTCTACATTCAAACAGGGCCCAAAAATGATTGTGTTCAGGCCATTACTCAATCAGCTTGAATGGTTAAATCATTCCCATGACAAGGTAATAAATGTGGGCCATTGTGGGGTGTAATCTATGACAGAAGCATGTCACATATGTGGCAGTAAGGCAGAAAAATGCGTCGTAAAAATGGCAAGGGTTGAAACAATCAGGCTGAATAAACTGGAAAACATTATGAACAATGTTGTTGCAAGATGACAGTTGAAGGGCAACTGCAGTAAGCTGGTGCAAATTGGCTACTGTGGTCAGAAGGGATACTGTCATACCCAAACCCAAGGCTGGGGAATGGTTTGGAGGAAGCACATGGGTGACCCATACCAGTCATGACTACACACCCCCACCTGGCACTCAATCAGAACACATCACCCAAGCAACATACACATGGATTACACACACATGCATGGGCACTCACCGTACAATGCTTCAAGATCTGGTTTGGTCTCCCACGCCTTGGATCTGTTCCTCTGTGACAAAGATTCCAGCGACAGACTCATGTTCAGTGAGTTGGTTGTCCTCTGGTGGAGACCCACCACCAGTCACCAGAGTAGAGGTATGATTGGAAGCCAGCTTGTTCATTGCTCTGCGTTTCAGGTCATTCCACTGCTTGTAGCAATCATCAGCTGTGCGCCTCACAAATCCAAGGGCATTAATGTGGTCCGCGATGGTCTGCCAGTGGGCCCTACGTTGAGCAGGCGTAGTCTTGCACCTTGCAGTCACCACTATTCCACGGCTATGTGCCAACACATAGGCCACAAGCACATCTAGTTCGGCGTAATTGAAGCTAGGCTTCCTTGACGTGCCGGAGTGTGTAGCCGTGTCTGGGGTCCCATCCTGTAGTGCAAGAGCACCCTTCTTCTTCTTGGAAGGTGGTGCGGATGCTGAGTGGCTTAAGCCGCTCTGGTTGGTAGGGGCAGAAGCGCAGGTGGACTGGGTACTTGAAGTTTGCAAAGGCACAATGACCAAAGGTCTCGGTGCAGGCATTGGCTGCAGGGTGATGTTGGCCTGAGCAACGTCGGTGTGATGGACTTGGACCGACACTGTCCCGGCTGGGAGACTCGGAGCTGGGGTGGATTGAGCTGCAGCTGCACCTGCAGCCTCCTCCCCCTGGCTACTTGGGGCAGCAGGTGACATTGCTGCCCCAGATCCACGTGGCCTGGTGACAGCAACTTTCACCGCCACACGTGGCTTAGACTTTGTGACCTGGAAGTCAGCCTGGGAGTTATCCTGTGCCGGTTCAGATGACAAAATGGGCCGGTTTAACAGGGGCTGAGCTGGGATGGTGTCAGCTACATTTCCCACAACCATGGGGGGGGGCATAGGTGGCCCCGATTGGTCCACCACACACTGGCCTCTTGGGGCACTCTGCACATCCTGGCCACGTCCCCTACCACGGCCACCTTTTGGAGATCGGCCACCTTTGCCTCCCTTACTGCTTGGTCGCCTCCCAACCATGGCACTGATGTTGTTGTGCGTATGGGAGTTGCAGTAAACAATTGTCCTGGGCAATTGGGGTGAAAGGGGTAGGGTACTAGATGGAATTCGTACCCTAGTGCTCTAGCAAGGCTGTCTGTGATCCCTGGGGGAAGATGACGGGTCACGCAACGCACAGGCACCCCAAAACAAAAGTAAACATGCACGCAACCCCTGGTAGACCACGTGCGTGGAAAAATGAACCCGCACTACACTGTGGCACCCAGAAACACAAAAATAAGCATATGCGTGTTACACGCAGCCTACAATGACCTCTGAAGTGGTATGCGACACACGGGGGCAACCACAGTTGGTAAATACGTGCGCGACTCACAGTCTGCCTGGAATTAGAACGTGAAAAAGACGCGTGTGTGCGCGTTGGCAACACCCCCCCCAAAAGAAGAAATGAACGCAGTCTGAGGAAACAGGGAGTATGAACTGGAACCGTTGTGAAGGAATCACGTGTGAACCTACAAGAAGTACAAGTATCACCTGCTCGCTCTCCACAAAAAGCACGTACAAGAAAATGGTGTCCTACACGTACCTTTTAAGCCAGCCCACACGTGCGATGTCACTTAGGCGCCTATGCGCTAAGGGCCTTTCCTCCAATCACACGCAGTGACACCCGGACGTGCACTTTTTTCATGTGTACAATAAACATGCACCCGTGTTGTGGGAAACGCCTGCGCTCGTAACGTCACAGATGCGCTTACGCACTTAGGTCCTTTCCTCAATTTACACGCTGACGTGCACTTTTTTCACATGCCAAATCACTCCGTATCAAGCTGGCCATGCGACAACACACGGAAGACCACGCTCCTGCCCAAAAGGCCATTTTCCTGCCCCCGAGAGCCCCGAGCACACTCCCACCTGCCATCTGCTGCTGCCTGCCTGCCTGCTGCCCACATGCCCTGTTATTTGGTGCCTGCACATCAGCCATCTGCAGGGGTGCAGTTGCTGCAACCACCCCTGCTGGAACAGAAGACTCCCGACTGGGATACCATCACTCCACAGCCCAGCCCTATGACGCAGTTGCCCACCCACACCTGCCTCTGGGGTTGCCATGTCGGACACAACACCATCTGGCACCACTCGAAACCCCCAGCCAGAGAGGCAGGGGGCTACCAGCTTCAGTGCCAGAGAAGTTGGTATCCTGGTGGAGCAAGTCCTGGGGCAGTATGATGCCCTCTTTGGAAGTTTGCGCACCGACAATGAAGGACGGAAGAGGATCTGGATGGACATTGTGACTGCCATAAACGAGGAGGGGGTGGCAGTCCGCGACATTCTACACGTCCGGAAGCGCTGGGAGGACTTCAGGTCCAGGACCCTCAACAAGGCCCGGCGCCTCTTGAAGGCAGCGGATGCCAAGGGGTGCCGGGTCTACCTAATCGACAACCAAATGAGGGTCCTGGAACATATACGCCCAGCGCTCCACGTCCAGGTCCTTGAGAGGCAGATCCATCTGGAGTCAAGCGGTAAGTGTACATGGGTACTGATTTGATGCTGTGCATGTTGTGGTGTGCCAGGAGTGTGCAGGTTGCACATATGTCTTTGTAGGGCCATGTATGGATGCGTATGTACGGGACGTGTACCTGCCACATGTGATTCCTCTCATGCATGAGACACATCAATGGTGTATGTGTTGGCAAGCATGATGGGCAAATGCATGTGTGGGTGCACACATGTAAAAGGTATATTTATGTACTGTGGCATGGTTGTGGTGTCACACATGGATTCTAGTTACCGCTGCATGTATCTGCACTATGTACATGTGCTTTTGTGTGTATTTCACAAGTGTGCAACTGTGATGCAACATGGATGCCTGTGACACTGACATGTAGAAGGCTGAATGCCAGCTGTGACATGGATGGCAATGTCATCACTGCGACAGGTGGTGGAGATGTACAGATGCATGTAAGTCTGGTGGCGTGTGTGCATGTGTTCTGCACTCCCCATGTTGCATGTGACATCAGGCTCACCTTCGGCTGCTCGTCCTGTTGTTTGTGTATGGATGGTGCTGCTTGGTGCAATATTCCTGTTGATCTGCTTATGTGTGTGAGTTGAAATAATATGTGTGTTGGGGAGTGTGATGCCATGTCTGACGTTTGACACTGCCACTCATGTACAACTGTCGTGTGTGTATCAGTCCATTGTACAGTGCCCTGATGCCTATGTTCTATCTCTCCCTCTCTGCAGCGTCAACTGATAAAGAGGGCGGAGAGGGTGCTGTGGAGCAAAGCGGCAGGGATCGCATCGCCAGCCGGAGACGCAAGGCCCGGGTCCCCTCCCATGTTGTCACCTCGTCGGGGAGTGAGGAGTCTGGTGCCGTGTCCTAGGCCGCAGCTGCCGAGGGTAGGTCCAAGAGGCGGAGATCAGAGGTGGACTCCTCAGCAGCAGAAGGGGCAGCTGAGACCCCACAGCGTCCGACGGAGGAAGATGGCATGGAGTCATCCAGGTTGGTGGGGGGGTTGGTGGAGGAGGAGGCCGTGGAAGGGACACAAATGGGGTCTGGAGGTGGGGATTCCACTGGTGCTAGTGGTGCAGTGCAGGGGCAGGGACAGGAGGCAGCACAGACCGCTGCGGAGGTGCCTGTGTGTAATCCTGTCCCCGATCCTGTGACTGCATCATCAAGCACCAGCAGGGATGCCTATGTATAGACTCGTTTTCAGGGAGGGGATGAGCGCACAACAACTGGCCTTCCTCTCCCTGCGGACGTGGCAATCCGGGACCTAGTTGAGCCTGTCATGGCTGGGATAGCGTTGCGTCAACGGGGCATGCAAGGTGACCTGCAGTGTTTTCGTGAAGACACTGCACGTCATCTCGGATGCCTCTTTGACCGCGCTGACATACTGGGACAGGTGACCAGTGCTGGATTCCTCCGTGTGCTGGACCTTCTTATGACCCCCTCCTCACCTGAACCCCCTATGCACCAGTCGTCCTCCATGCCATCTTCCCACCCATGTATCACGTGGGTACCCTGTGGAGCTGCCTCTGACCCAGCGGCCAGGCTCGTGGAGGACACATCCCTGCCACAGTCGGGAGTCGGACATCCAGCAGGGGTGGCCACCACAACAACTGCACCCCAGCCAGAGGAGGATGTGTAGGCAGCAAGAGCCAGGGCACAGGCACAGCAGCAGCAGCAACAAGGTGGGAGCGATGATGGCTCGGGGCCATCAACATCTGAGGGGCAGGCATCGGCCAGAGGGCAGGAGGACCCAGGATTGGGAGTGTCTTCCGTGTGGCAGCGGTTGGACCAGGCCATAGGTGCGGAGTGGCGGCGGGCAGAAGATGCACTGCTCACAATGGTCAGGGCGGAGGGCGCTGAGGCGGGCCGAGTACCTCAAGGCAATTCGCACGGAGTTGAAGTTGAACATGGCATCGTCCCTGCGAACCCTTGGGCCATGGAAGAAGACCGCCTCCAGGACATAGAGCAGTAGTTCGATGATGCCCTGGCCCGGGAAATGGGAAAGTGAGCCGTCGGACTAGCCCGCCACCATTGTATATAGTTTTTAGTGTTAGGTTTCATTTTCGTTTTGCTTTATTTTGGGGTGATTGGACTATGCCCCACACTTTTGTATATAGTTATTTGTTAGGTAGTTTCTTTGATAGGTTTCATTTCTTTCGTTGGGCTCATGGACCCTTTGGATATTCATTGTACATAGTTGAACATTGGATTTTTGAGAACTTTATTTTGGGAAATCACCATGGATCAATGGATTTTACATTTTCTGTTTCCTTTGGATTTGCTTTGGTAGACGGAGAGTTTGGACGATTTTTCTTTTGGATTTCTTTGGATTGGTTCTACATTTCATTTTATTATGTTTTGGACATGCATTTCATTTCATGTTTGACTTTTTTATGCTTTCATTTCATTACATTCATTTTGTTCATAATACATTTTGATATTTTACTTCCATGTGTGGGATTCGCTCATTGGGTTCATGCATGTCAAAATGTGGGTTTACACAATCAATGGCACCCAGTGTGTGTGTGTGACAGACATGTGTTGATGTACATAGTTGACTTTTGGTTTGTGTCATGAGATAGGCTTGTCAGTGTGGGGTGGATTGGGAAATTCATTGCGTCTCAAGACTGGGGTGGTGTGCTGTGGGATTTTGGTGGACATGAGGCCCATGAATGGGCATCTTCATGACGTGTTGGGGGGACATGAGTCGGGGCCTTCTGGCAGGTGCCCCTCAATGCTAGGGGGGTGGGGGTGCAGGGGGACATGAGTCGGGGCCTGCTTGTAGGTGCCCCTCAATGCTGGGGGGTTGGGGGTGCAAGGGGACATGAGTCGGGCCTGCTGGCAGGTGCCCCTCAATGCTGGGGGGGTGGGGGTGCAGGGGGACATGAGACGGGGCCTGCTGGCAGGTGCCCCTCAATGCTGGGGGGGTGGGGGTGCAGGGGGACATGAGTCGGGGCCTGCTTGCAGGTACCCGTCAATTCTGGGTGGGTGGAGGTGCAGAGGGACATGAGTTGGTGATCACTAGTGCAAGGTGACATGTGGCCTGGCTGGGGGGCATGCCCATGGTGGATGGCTGCCTGTGGGACATGCCCAGGGTTGCAGGGTAGTCCCCTGTGGTGTGGGCTGCCTGCAGGGGCTGTGGAGGGGGTAGAGGGCCCACCTGGGAGGACCCACACTACCAATTCTAGTGTGAAACACCCCGCGCACCCCACTAAATTCACGTACCCCGCTCTGCAAGCGAAATCGCATGTGAAAGTACCCGCGCACCCCACTGGATACATGTACCCCGCTCTGCAAGCGAAATTGCATGTGATACTCCCTGCGCACCCCATAAATTCACGCACCCCGCTCGCCCAAGGCCTATCGCGTGCGAGACTCCCCGCGCACCCCACTGGATACACGTACCCCGCTCTGCAAGCGAAATCGCATGTCAAAGTACCCTCGCACCCCTCAGAATACACGTACCCTGCTCGCCCAAGGCCTATCGCGTGTGAGACTCCCTGCACACCCCACTGGATACACGTACCCGGCTCTGCAAGCAGAAGCGCATGTGAAAGTACCCGCGCACCCCTCAGAATACACATACCCCGCTCGCCCAAGGCCTATCGCGTGTGAGACTCCCCGCGCACCTCACTGGATACATGTACCCCGCTCTGCAAGTGAAATTGCGTGTGCAAGTACCCGCGCACCCCTCAGAATACACATACCCCACTCGCCCAAGGACTATCGCGTGTGAGAATCCCGCACACCCAACTGGATACACGTACCCCACTCTGCAAGCGAAATCGCATGTCAAAGTACCCTCGCACCCCTCAGAATACACGTACCCCGCTCGCCCAGGGCCTATCGCGTGTGAGACTCCCTGCACACCCCACTGGATACACGTACCCCGCTCTGCAAGCAAAATCGCATGTGAAAGTACCCGCGCACCCCTTAAAATACACGTACCCTGCTCGCCCAAGGCCTATCGAGTGTGAGACTCCCCGCGCACCCCACTGGATACACGTACCCCGCTCTGCAAGCGAAATGGTGTGTGAAAGTACCCGCGCACCCCACTGGATACATGTACCCCACTCTGCAAGCGAAATTGCATGTGATACTCCCCACGTACCCCATAAATTCACGTACCCCGCTCGCCCAAGGCCTATCGCGTGCGAGACTCCCCGCGCACCCCACTGGATACACATACCCCGCTCTGCAAGCAGAATCGCGTGTGAAAGTACCCGCGCACCCCTCAGAATACACATACCCCGCTCACCCAAGGCCTATCGCGTGTGAGACTCCCTGCACACCCCACTGGATACACGTACCCCGCTCTGCAAGCGAAATGGTGTGTGAAAGTACCCGCGCACCCCACTGGATACATGTACCCCACTCTGCAAGCGAAATTGCATGTGATACTCCCCACGTACCCCATAAATTCACGTACCCCGCTCGCCCAAGGCCTATCGCGTGCGAGACTCCCCGCGCACCCCACTGGATACACATACCCCGCTCTGCAAGCAGAATCGCGTATGAAAGTACCCGCGCACCCCTCAGAATACACATACCCCGCTCACCCAAGGCCTATCGCGTGTGAGACTCCCTGCACACCCCACTGGATACACGTACCCCGCTCTGCAAGCAAAATCGCATGTGAAAGTACCCGCGCACCCCTTAAAATACACGTACCCTGCTCGCCCAAGGCCTATCGAGTGTGAGACTCCCCGCGCACCCCACTAAATTCACGTACCCCGCTCTGCAAGCGAAATCGCATGTGAAAGTACCCGCGCACCCCACTGGATACACGTACCCCGCTCTGCAAGCGAAATCGCATGTCAAAGTACCCTCGCACCCCTCAGAATACACGTACCCTGCTCGCCCAAGGCCTATCGCGTGTGAGACTCCCTGCACACCCCACTGGATACACGTACCCGGCTCTGCAAGCAGAAGCGCATGTGAAAGTACCCGCGCACCCCTCAGAATACACATACCCCGCTCGCCCAAGGCCTATCGCGTGTGAGACTCCCCGCGCACCTCACTGGATACATGTACCCCGCTCTGCAAGTGAAATTGCGTGTGCAAGTACCCGCGCACCCCTCAGAATACACGTACCCCACTCGCCCAAGGACTATCGCGTGTGAGAATCCCGCACACCCAACTGGATACACGTACCCCACTCTGCAAGCGAAATCGCATGTCAAAGTACCCTCGCACCCCTCAGAATACACGTACCCCGCTCGCCCAAGGCCTATCGCGTGTGAGACTCCCTGCACACCCCACTGGATACACGTACCCCGCTCTGCAAGCAAAATCGCATGTGAAAGTACCCGCGCACCCCTTAAAATACACGTACCCTGCTCGCCCAAGGCCTATCGAGTGTGAGACTCCCCGCGCACCCCACTGGATACACGTACCCCGCTCTGCAAGCGAAATGGTGTGTGAAAGAACCCGCGCACCCCACTGGATACATGTACCCCACTCTGCAAGCGAAATTGCATGTGATACTCCCCACGTACCCCATAAATTCACGTACCCCGCTCGCCCAAGGCCTATCGCGTGCGAGACTCCCCGCGCACCCCACTGGATACACATACCCCGCTCTGCAAGCAGAATCGCGTGTGAAAGTACCCGCGCACCCCTCAGAATACACATACCCCGCTCACCCAAGGCCTATCGCGTGTGAGACTCCCTGCACACCCCACTGGATACACGTACCCCGCTCTGCAAGCGAAATGGTGTGTGAAAGTACCCGCGCACCCCACTGGATACATGTACCCCACTCTGCAAGCGAAATTGCATGTGATACTCCCCACGTACCCCATAAATTCACGTACCCCGCTCGCCCAAGGCCTATCGCGTGCGAGACTCCCCGCGCACCCCACTGGATACACATACCCCGCTCTGCAAGCAGAATCGCGTGTGAAAGTACCCGCGCACCCCTCAGAATACACATACCCCGCTCACCCAAGGCCTATCGCGTGTGAGACTCCCTGCACACCCCACTGGATACACGTACCCCGCTCTGCAAGCAAAATCGCATGTGAAAGTACCCGCGCACCCCTTAAAATACACGTACCCTGCTCGCCCAAGGCCTATCGAGTGTGAGACTCCCCGCGCACCCCACTAAATTCACGTACCCCGCTCTGCAAGCGAAATCGCATGTGAAAGTACCCGCGCACCCCACTGGATACATGTACCCCGCTCTGCAAGCGAAATTGCATGTGATACTCCCTGCGCACCCCATAAATTCACGCACCCCGCGCGCCCAAGGCCTATCGCGTGCGAGACTCCCCGCGCACCCCACTGGATACACGTACCCCGCTCTGCAAGCGAAATCGCATGTCAAAGTACCCTCGCACCCCTCAGAATACACGTACCCTGCTCGCCCAAGGCCTATCGCGTGTGAGACTCCCTGCACACCCCACTGGATACACGTACCCGGCTCTGCAAGCAGAAGCGCATGTGAAAGTACCCGCGCACCCCTCAGAATACACATACCCCGCTCGCCCAAGGCCTATCGCGTGTGAGACTCCCCGCGCACCTCACTGGATACATGTACCCCGCTCTGCAAGTGAAATTGCGTGTGCAAGTACCCGCGCACCCCTCAGAATACACGTACCCCACTCGCCCAAGGACTATCGCGTGTGAGAATCCCGCACACCCCACTGGATACACGTACCCCACTCTGCAAGCGAAATCGCATGTCAAAGTACCCTCGCACCCCTCAGAATACACGTACCCCGCTCGCCCAAGGCCTATCGCGTGTGAGACTCCCTGCACACCCCACTGGATACACGTACCCCGCTCTGCAAGCAAAATCGCATGTGAAAGTACCCGCGCACCCCTTAAAATACACGTACCCTGCTCGCCCAAGGCCTATCGAGTGTGAGACTCCCCGCGCACCCCACTGGATACACGTACCCCGCTCTGCAAGCGAAATGGTGTGTGAAAGTACCCGCGCACCCCACTGGATACATGTACCCCACTCTGCAAGCGAAATTGCATGTGATACTCCCCACGTACCCCATAAATTCACGTACCCCGCTCGCCCAAGGCCTATCGCGTGCGAGACTCCCCGCGCACCCCACTGGATACACATACCTCGCTCTGCAAGCGAAATCGCATGTCAAAGTACCCTCGCACCCCTCAGAATACATGTATCCCGCTCGCCCAAGGCCTATCGCGTGTGAGGCTCCCCGCGCACCCCACTGGATACACGTACCCCGCTCTGCAAGCAGAATCGCGTGTGAAAGTACCCGCGCACCCCTCAGAATACACATACCCCGCTCACCCAAGGCCTATCGCGTGTGAGACTCCCCGCGCACCTCACTGGATACATGTACCCCGCTCTGCAAGCAAAATTGCATCTGCAAGTACCCGCGCACCCCTCAGAATACACGTATCCCGCTCGCCCAAGGACTATCGCATGTGAGACTCCCGCACACCCCACTGGATACACGTACCCCACTCTGCAAGCAAAATCGCGTGTGAAAGTACCCGCGCACCCCTTAAAATACACATACCCCGCTCGCCCAAGGCCTATCGAGTGTGAGACTCCCCGCGCACCCCACTGAATACACTTACCCCGCTCTGCAAGCGAAATCGTGTGTGAAAGTACCCGCGCACCCCTCAGAATACACGTACCCCGCTCTGCAAGTGGAATCGCGTGTGAAACCCCCAGCGCACCCCAGAAATACACTTACCCCACTCGCCAAAGGCCTATCGTGTGTGGGACAACCCGCGCACCCCAGGAATACTTGTTCCCTGCTCACGCTATTGCAGTGTAGTGGCCCTGTTACCTGGTCCAGGGTTAGCACGGCCCTTTGCGCTGCATTTGGGATTTTAATGTTTTTTCCTTGCGCAAGGGGCGTTCTTGGGGCGTAACTGGCGCTGTGGGATGTTCTCTGCGCCAGCGCTCAAAATGGCTTGCCAATTCCATGAATACGCGGTGCGCCAGAATTCTGTTTAGCGCACATGGCTGGCTCACGCTGGCGCACGCTCCCTCTCTGCGCTGCTCGTGTGCGCTGTCTCTGCGCTGAAATCTATGAATTACCCCATAAGTTTTGTTGAATTAAACTCTTTCGGCTTTCTACCTGCAGACTTCACACTCTGTGGAGCTTGCAGCATTGAAACCTTCTGTAGCGAGCTGGAGTGGTGCATGTAAGTACATAATAAAACAAATGTGTGTGTTTGTGCGCGTATGTGGGAATGTGTGCATATAAGAGGTGGTGTTTGTGCGCGTGTGTGAATGTGTGCAATGTGTGTTTGCATGTGAATGCTGTGTGTGTTGGGGATGGTACTTTCAGCTTTGGGTGTATAAGCAGAGACGGGGTGTAGACAGGCTGGCGGCCAGGGGAAGATTACGCATGCCAGTGAACAGAGGGGTGGCGGGTTGGGGGTGTTGGCAAGGCGGCAGCAGATTTTATTGAAACCCTGATATGCTTTATAGTAGAGATTGTCCACATGAAAACCTGCTACGGGACAGTGCACGTGTATATTGGCACATCCTACATGATACATTTTTTTTACAGTCCCACTATTGCATTATTTTGCACAGCTAAGTTAAAGGGATAACAGTTAAAGGAATAACAATGGCATTTCTAGGCACATCTACCATCAGTGTATTGCTACGTTACAGTCGGCATATTGACATTATAAGGAACAACTACCACAAGGGTGTTGTTCAAGTGCAAAACTGGGATAAGATGCCTCAGACAATATAAGTGTGTTCTTACAGTGGCATATATTGGCATAGCCAGTGTCACATTATAGTCTTACAGTAGCAATTTGGGCACAGACAACATACGTACGTTCACACAGTGGTAATTCTGGCATATATTTGCACAGCTAGCTGTAATGTAATCTTGCCTTGCCAAAATACTGGGATATATTGTGGCCATTGTATCAAGAAGACATTATGACGTGTGTTTTACAGTGACAATGCTGTTTTGTATTGTGGCCAGAAGCATTGTTGATAAATACTCTTGTGCACTGTTGCAGACCTGGTATCTGTTGGATTTTACATGCGTTACCCCACATAATGAAGTGAAAAATATATGGCCCTCACCCATTTTTTCACAAAATGTTTGTGTAAAGTGAGAATTTATAAGCAGTTATATAAACAAAAAATCAGGTGTACGCCCCCAGAAAGCCCTGGTTTGCTAACGCTCCCTCACTACTCTCAGTCACTTTTGTCGGAAACATTAATGCCCCTCCAGTAAAACAAAAAATGACCAGCCACTGCTGTCACTTGCCCATTCACTCAACTATCCATCCACTGCCTTACCTATAAAGTACCCTGCAACCTTACAACATAGCCGGTCAGAAAGCACAGTGAGTAAAGCATTCGCTTTGACATCCATGCAGAGTTCGAAACGCAGCATGGCCAGACTCAGACTTTTATTCTTCTGAGGTCGATAAATGAGCCCCACACACCATGGGTAGTAATAAGCAGCGCTCAAATCCTGAGGGCTCGTAGTGCTATAGAAAAACACATTATTATTATAATCATCCATTCACCATCTGAGTCATCCATCCATACAAACCTGCTCACCTACCCACTCTCACTCATTCACACCCTCACTCACCCATCAACTCACTAGCCCATCTACAAACTCATACGTTTACTATGTCAGGTATCTACCCATTCACTCACCCAACCATCTGCTCAGTCAATCATTCAGCCACACACAGACTCACCCATTCACCCCCCCCACTCAAAGACTAATTGACACATCACTCACTGAAACTTTGGCCCATCCACTCATTCGTCCAGCCACTCACCCACTCATCCATACATATACCTGCTCACCACTGCACTTACCCACCAACCTGTATATCCACTGACTCATTCATCCACTCACTCATCCATATATCCATCAACTTACACATCCAATCACCCATTCACCCACCCATCCAGGAACCCACTCATCTACCAGTAGATAAGGTACTGCTAAGCAGTGACAGTGCTAATTAGATGGAGAACTCAGTGCATGCACAGTTTGTGGGAAATTTTGACCCACTCAGATGTGCCTCACTACATCACTTTACTGCAATGGTGAAGGAAACAGCCCAAAATGACCGCACTGACTCCTGTGCGTGCCAAAATCTTTAAAACTGCATTTGTGTTACAACCAGAAAAAAGTTGCACACCCTGCCACACACAGTTCAGATGGGGTTAAAACAGAGTCCTCATTGCAGGAGCATGCCAGTGGGCTCTGCCACATTCAACTGGAGCAAAGGAAAGATGCAGCATTACTGTGCTGAAAAACACAAAGGACCTCATTACAAGTCAGGCGGTGGACCATGGTGGATGGCGGAATTACCGCCCCATTCCAAGGTGAGTGGGGCGGTAATTCCCCATTCACCATTTGCCCTTCCCCATTCCCATTTTTGCCCCATAGGGCATAATGGGGATGGGAAAGGCGCTAATTACGGCACCGTAAATTACGGTGCCGTAATTAGCACCAATGTCACTTAGCGCCTTGGACTTTAACGCCTGCAAAAAGCAGGCGTTAAAGTGTGAATCAGGCGTTAAGGGTTAATGGCGCCGATGGCGCCGTTAATCCCTTAACGCCTGACTTGTAATGAGGGCCAAAATGTCTCTTTTAAATTTCATTTTTCAATTTCAATGTGCTGTTTTGGTGCTAAATCCATTCATTTCTCACAAACCGCTATGATCAAAAAGGCCCTGAAATGCTCAGGATCATCCATTGTGGTTCAGAGGAACCGGGCCTCATTTGAATGACAGCTCCTGGCAACAATATCCTTTGAAAATCAAACAAGGGACTGTGTTTTTCATTTTTCTATGGGGAACGCGGCTAAAACTTTGCAACAAGTATCAAGAATCAGCTGTGCAGAGAGAGACTCTAAACAAATGTCTGATACATGTATCCATGCTGCAAACCATTCCAGCACTCAAGGGAAGGACTAGAGCTGACTAAAGTGTGTATTTGCTGCAGAGGAAAACCAAATTTAAAAGAAATAAGTTAAACGTGCTTTTTCCTGAATGAAGAGCAAAATCGCCTATTTTAAAAGTCTAGCATTGTGTAAAGGCTTGATTATTGAAGAATGTGAAAGGATTTGCTACTGTTAGAAATACACATATAAACTGTTTAATTCTATATGTTTAAAGTTAAGCTGTAAAAGTATACATCAACGCAAAAAACCCAGGCTGAATGGCAAACTAGGTCAAAGAAAAAAAACCTGCTATCCCAGAGTGCCAGCCCTGAGAAAGGGTGACACATCATAAACCTCTGGAGCAGGAAATGCTAATTGTGAGCATGGGGACTTTGAATCCCAGGGCATCAGGCAGCCGTCTTTGCCTAAGGCTGAGACAATAGCAGGCTAAGACTCTCACCTGTCAAGTGTGAAAGGCAGGAAACTTCAGTGAAAGGAAAGAGGCCCTTCATCCTGTTACAAAGGAATTTGACAGCTGCTGCCATTTGAAAGAAATGAAAAAAAAACTCTAAGAACATTTTATGTTTAAATGCCTATTTGTAACTGAGCTTTAAAGACATTTAACTTGGCCACAAGAATGAGGAGAAATCTGAAAGTTGGTAGTTTTAACTCTAATTTTATGCTCTTTCTTTGAAGACGTGATTGAACCCTGTATTGCATAAGGAACAAAAGTTGTGAAGAATAACCGTTTGTGGGGAAAGTATTGAATTTGCGCACATGACATGTTGTAACATATCCCAGGGGTAAATGCACATCTATGTACAGAATTGGGAAATTTTAGGCCAAATCTTTCATAGTTAAAATTGCCAAAATGTCGCAGAAAGTCCAAACCAAGTCCCACAGACTGGGGATTTGGGTTGAAATGTGACACACAAAATATGTAACCTGTGCATCTTATTTTCTCAGAGGTTATAAAGGTATAAATATGTATTTGTGGGGAAATTAGATTTTGGTTCTAAGAGTGGCGGAGGTTCCTAGACATTGTGAAAGTAATACCATAAAACATGACATCCTTTTCTGTTATCCAACCAGCAAAGAGCAAGGCGGAAACTATGCTCTTGCCCAATCATAGCATCATGGGTGTGGACAGTAGGACTACCCCTGCCATATAATTTAGTGATGACATTGGAATGATAAATACGGGAACCTCACAGCACACAAAAGACTGATTCCTGACTTCATCCTGATTTTCTGCATGGTGCCCTGTTCCTGAATTCTCCATCCTTGTTCCTGATTCCTGATTTTACTTAGCAAGATAAGGCCTCAGCATTGCTGAACTCCTTTTTCAGCTAGGCCCAAATTCTGAATCAATCCCAAAAATCCAAGGGAACCATCTGACCCAGCTGGCTTGCTACTGCTAAAGGCATGCCTGCTACAAACTCGCCATCCCTCTGATCTCCCTTCTCCAGTAACCAGCGCAGTCCAGTGTGCAGTCGAGTGACCAGAATCGCCCAGATGACCCTATCCCACCAGATGTGCCCTGCTGTCCTTGATTAGACTGATCCATGTGATGACCAGAACCATTGACGGTACAAAATCCTAAATTAAAGTGGACTGTAAGTATTAACAGGAAGCATAGAAAATCATAGCATACAATGTTTTGTTCCATCCCAATCCCTAAACCATCCTATCCTTACCTTAAGAACTTGTAACATTGTCAGAATCCTTATTGCAATCCTTTCTTTGATTTATCTTCCTAAGCGCCATCTCTTTAGTCATTTTCATCTCGTGTAAATCTTAACCCATCCATCCTACTTCGAGTGATCCGACTAGTTCCGACAGGCGAGGACACTGAGGATTTGGTGTTGTAGTCATGAATCAACTCCAGAGCTTACTTTGTCCCTCCTTGGTATTCTAGCTCTGAGCTGGGTGGAAATCCACAGAAATGTCATCCTCTTACCGCCGGCGGGAAATCGCCGGCGGTAAGAGCGTGAAAATTCCCCATTGAGCCCAATGGGGAATGGGGAATTACCGAATGGGCTCAGTGGGGAATGGGCAATACTCATTCCGCCAAACCCGTGATCCGGTGCTATTAGTGTCGGGGGGTTTGGCGGTAGGGCTATAAACGCTGGCGCTAATAGCGCCGCCGTTACCGGCCAACTCGTGATGAGGCCCTCTGTGCTGACCTAAGGGAGCTAAACAAATGGGTCCATATGTCCTGATGGCCCCACCCCTACATTGACCAAGGGCTGGCCCAGATTCAGGGGTCAAAGGTATACACTGCTGTTGACCTGACAAATGGGTACTGGACCGTACCTGTCAGTACGGAGACCCAATACAAGCTGGCCTTTACCTTTGGGGGGCAGCAATACACTTGGCCCCGGACTCCCTTCAGATACATCAACTCCGGCAATGAATTTAACATATTCTTACACAAGGCCATGCCCGACTTGGGTGAAAGGGGTAACCTGGCCTATGTAGATGATGTTCTGATCAAAAGCTCAACTGTGAAGGAACACATAGAGGAAATCTGTTATGTTCTGACACAGTTGAGGGTTGCCGGAGCAAAACTATCTTTCCAAAAGGCACAGTGGTGCAGGAACCATGTCGATTTCTTGGGGCATGAGATAATTCCTGAGTGTCTCTGTCCCCAGGAAAAGAAAGTGGAAGTGCTCCAGAGACTAAAAGACCCCACAACTCTGCGTGAGCTAAGGAGCCTCCTTAGACTGACCAATTACAGTAGGAAGTTCTTTGAGGATTACGCAGAGATCACAAGACCCCTCATCCATCTTTTGAAGGGGGGGTCAAGTGGGAGTAGGGTCCAGAACAAGCCGAGGCAGTAAAGCAACTCAAAAGAAGCCTCTCACAGGCACCTTGCCTAGCTTACCCTGTCAAAAACAAAGAGTTCTTCTTGGAGACAGGGTTCTCAAATACATGCTTGACCGCTGTATTATACCAAAAGCATGACATGGTCCATAAAGTCATCTCCTATGCAAGTAAGATTTTATCCTCTGTGGAGGAAAAATTCAACGATTCTTAGAAGGCACACCTGGCAACAGTGTGGGCATTGAAAAATAACCACCCGTTCATCCAGGGAGAACACATCATAGTGGAGACTCCACACCAGCCTCTGCAATATCTCCAAAGTGACAGAATCCAGGCCGGAAATGTGAGTAATTCCAGAATGACTTCCTGGATTCTGTCAATGTAAGGCTTTCCTGTGGAGGTCAGATATGGCCAAAACAAGAAGAGTCCCTTCGCGCAAAGTCTGGCTGACTTGCATGATTGTGCCAGAGAAAACTGTCTCAAGGACGAAAGTCTTAAAACCCAGGACAACATGGAGGCGTACATGAATTCCCTGCACAAAGTCTATGAGGAAGACAAGTGCGAGGGAATGCCCACTGTTTATGTGGATGGGTGCTCCTACCATGTTCACAACAACGGGGAAAAGGAACTGGTGGCTGGCGTGGGGAATGCCTGTGTGAATAATGTTCCGGAACCCTCCGCTGGGCACAAAATCGGTCCCCGTAGTAGTCAGGTGGCAGAGCAGATGGCAGTTCATCAAGCCATCCTCACTGCTGTCCAACACCAACTCCACGAACTGGTCATAATCACTGATTCAGATTATGTCCGGAACGGGTTCGTGGAGCATCTGGTTAATTGGAAAACCAGAAGCATGCTATGTGCTAACAACAAACCACGCAAACAATGCAAGCTAATACAAAATATTGATGATCTGGTCACCTCTAGTGGGATGACCATCAAGGAAAAAGATCAAGGGTCATTCCAGAATAGAGGGTCCAGATAAAACTGGAAATGACCTAGCTGATCAACTGGCCAAAACTGGAGCCATCCAAGGGGATCTCCTTGAAATCGAGTCCCTGGTGGGGGAAATCCAGGTCACTGCTATCACTAGGTCCCAGACAAAAGCTCACAAAGAACTCTGAACTGCCCAGTGGAGTAGGGAGACCCCAGATGCTGATTTAATCATGGCTCAAAAAGGGGATCCAATCATTGCTAAGTTTTATCAGCACATTGAGGACCCTGAGAACTTTCCTCTGATGGATACCGATTGCATTGGAAGGAGGACCCCAGAGTGTTGATGAAATGTCCAAAAATGTTCCGAATCCATGATGGTTTGTTGATGAGGAGATCAATATCTGGCTGTGACCAGTGGGTGGTCTCTACCTCATTCCGAAGCCTGATGCTAAGTCACGCCCATGATGCGGCCACAGCCAGTCATCGGGGGTTTCATAGTACATTAGAAATCTTACGAGAGGTTGCATATTGGCCACACAAATGGCAGGACCTCGACCAATTCTTGAAGGAGTGTCTTGTGTGTGCACAATTTCAGCCAACATCACTCACACACCGAGCCCCCCTCCAAAAGAGTGGTATGACACTGCCTTGGTCAGATTTACAAGTAGATTTTATCGGGCCCGTGATTCGCTCCTCTAGGGGAACAAGTAGATGTTAACCGTTACATGCTTGTTTACTCAATGGGCGGAATGTCTCCTGGCCCCAAATTGCAAGGCAGAAACAGCAGCTGCCCTGATGATCAATCACATCTTCTTGCGTTTTGGACTACCCCAAAGGATTGAGTCTGACTGAGGTAGTCACTTCACCAGCGAAGTGATGACAAAGATGTGGGAGATACTTGGGATAAAAAGGAAACTACACATTGTATACCACGAGTCCTCTATTTGTATTTGTATTTTGTTTATTTATAACGTGCACCATCACGCCCAGAGGCATCAGGGCGCTACTTGTGCAGGAGTTACATACTATATTCTAGTGGTAGAGTTCAGAGGTACAATAAAACCATTGTGAGCATACTAAAACAGTTTGTGGCAGACTCTGGGCCAAGTTGGGATATTCAATTACCCCTTGTCCTGATGGCCATCAGATCTACCCCTTCCTCTGCAATTAAAAGGTCTCCATTTGAGCTGATGACTGGACGAAGGATGGTGCAACCCCAGCATCTGCTCTACAGAACACAAGAGGAGACATTGATAACTGCCTCCACAAATCATGAGTATGTTGAGAAGCTGAGAAAACACCTTCAACATGCTTTTGCGTATGCTCAGCAGAAGCTATACAAATCTGCAGACAGCATGAAGACCCACTATGACCTTCAGACCACCAAAAAGGAATATCAAGTAGGAGACAGGGTCTACTTATACAATTTCCAAAAGAACCAAGCCAAAGAGTGCACATTTTGGCCTAGCTGTCAGGACCTTTTGAAATTGTGGACAAAATCTCACAAGTCACCTACAGAATCCGCATCCCCAAGGGTGATTTGACAGAAGAAAGGTGGGTCCACATTAATCAGCTAAAGAGTTGCCACCCCAGGCACACTTTGCAGCAAATAGAAGAGTCCATAGATAACCCAGTGGGGGATACCTCTGAAGCATATTAATATTTCAATGTTCACTGAATGCATGTATATCCCACTGCTGAAATCCCAATTGGAGGACAGTAGGGAGGGAAATTGTCATAACTGGTTTGTGTTCTATTTTATAGATTTGCACTGATTATACCTAACAAACAAGGAAAACCTTGTCGGGGACCCGGAAGGAAAAACCCAAAGAAATAGGAGTAACGCTCCACACCAGAAAAGAAAACTTGTGAAAAGGCTGGGAGTATTGTTCCACATTCCAACCAGAGCCAGCGAGGAGAGTGTGTCACATCATTCGCTGATGGAAGAAGGACTTACACCTGACTGAACCTGTTTTTTTTTCAAGAAAGAAATATCCCACTTGCCCGACTCCCCCATGACTGGAAAACAAGCCAAAGTCAGGGTGGGATTCTGTGGGATAATCTGACCCACTCAGATGTGCCTCACTACATCACTTTACTGCAATGGTGAAGGAAACAGCCCATAATTACTGCACTGACTCCTGTGCGCGCCTAAATCTTTAAAACTGCGTTTTGTGTCACAACCAGAAAAAGGCTGCACACCCTGCAGCGCACAGTTCAGGTGAGGTGAAAACAGAGTCTTCACTGCAGGAGCATGCCAGTGGGCTCTGCCGCATTAAGCATGGAGCAAAGGAAAGAAGCATCATTACTGTGCTGAAAAACCCAAAATGCCTCTTTTAAATGTTATTTTTCAATTTCAATGTGCTGTTTTGGTGCTAAATCCATTTATTTCTCACACACCTCTATGATCAAAAAGGCCCTGAAATGCTCAGGATCATCCACTGTGGCTCAGAGGAACCGGGACTCATTTGAATGACAGCTCCTGGCAACAATATCCTTTGAAAAGAAAACCAGGGACTGTGTTTTTCATTTTTCCACGGGAAACGTGGCTAAAACTTTGCAACACGTATCAAGAATCAGCTTTGCAGAGAGAGACTCTAAACAAATGTCTGATACATGTACCCATGCTGCAAACCATTCCAGCACTCAAGGGAAGGACTAGAGCTGACTAAAGTGTGTATTTGCTCCAGAGGAAAACCGAATTTAAAATAAATAAGTTAAATGTGCTTTTTCCTGAATGAAGATCACAATTGCCTATTTTAAAAGTATAGCATTGTGTAAAGGCTTGATTATTCGAGAATGTGAAAGGATTTGCTTCTGTTAGAAATACACATATAAACTGTTTAATTCTATATGTTTAAAGTTAAGATTTAAAAGTATACATCAAAGCAAAAACCCTAGGCTGAATGGCAAACTAGGTCAAAGAAAAAAAACCTGCTATCCCAGAGTGCCAGCCCAGAGAAAGGAAACCTCTGGAGCAGGAAATGCTAATTGCGAGCATGGGGGCTTTGAATCCCAGGGCATCAGACATTCGTCTTTGCCTAAGGCTGAAACAATAGCAGGATAAGACTCTCACCTGTCCAGTGTGAAAGGCAGGAAACTTCAGTCAAAGGAAAGAGGCCCCTCATCCTGTTTAAAAGGAATTTGACAGCTGCTGCCAATTGAAAGAAAAGAAAAAAAACTGCTATGGACATTTGGTGTTTAAATGCCTATTTGTAACTGAGCTTTAAAGATATTTAACTTGGCCACAAGAATGAGGAGAAATCTGAAAGTTGGTAGTGTTAACACTAATTGTATGCTCTTTCTTTGAAGACCTCATTGAACCCTGTACTATATAAGGAACAGAAGTTGTGAAGAATAACCGTTTGTGGGGAAAGTATTGAATTTGCACACACATGACATTTGTACACATATCCCAGGGGTAAATGCACATCTATGTATAGAATTGGGATCTTTCATGGTTAAAATTGTCAAAATGTCACAGAAAGCCTAAACCAGGTCCCACAGACTGGGGATTTGGATTGAAATGTGACCCACGAAATATGTACCCTGTGCATCTGATTTTCTCAGAGGTTATAAAGGTATACATATGTATTTGTGGGAAAATTAGATTTTGGTTCTAGGAGCTGGGGGAGGTTCCTAGACATTGTGAAAGTAACACCATAAAACATGACATCCTTTTCTGTTATCCAACCAGCAAAGAGCAAGGCAGAAACTATGCTCTTGTCCAATCATAGCATCATGGGTGTGGACAGTAGGACTGCCCCTGCCATATAATTTAGTGATGTCATTTGGCATGATAAATAAGGGAACCTCACAGCACACGAGAGACTGATTCCTGACTTCATCCTGATGTTCTGCCTGGTGCCCTGTTCCTGAATTCTCCTTCCTTGTTCCTGATTCCTGATTTTACTTACCAAGCTAAGGCCTCAGCATTGCTGAACTCCTTTTTCAGCTAGGCCCAAATTCTGAAGCAATCCCAAAAATCCAAAGGAACCATCTGACACAGCTGGCTTGCTACTATTAAAGGCTTGCCGGCTACAAACTCGCCATCCCACTGATCTCCTGTCTCCAGTAACCAGCGCAGTCCAGTGTGCAGTCCGGTGGCCAGAACCACCCAGATGACCCTATCGCGGCAGATGTGCCGTGCTGTCCTTGGTTTGACCGATCCATGTGATGACCAGAAACCTTGATGATCCAAAATCTTAAATTAAAGTGGACTGTAAGTATTAATAGGAAGCATCAAAAATCATGGCATACCTTGTTTTGTTCCATCCCAATCCCTAAACCATCCTATCCTAACCTTAAGAACTTGTAAGATTGTCAGAATCCTTATTGCAATCCTGTCATTGATTTATCTTCCTGAGCGCCATCTCTTTAGTTATTTTCATCTTGTGTAAATCTTAACCCATCCATCCTACTTCGAGTGATCCGACTAGTTCCGCCAGGAGAGTACACTGGGGATTTGGTGTTGAAATCATGAATCAACTCCAGAGCTTACTTTGTCCCTCCTTGGTATTCTAGCCGGAATATTTTAGTCATAGAGTAAACTACAATAAATATGTTCTTGTCCAAACTGAGTTCTTTTCTGTTTTCACTGCCTAATTTTCTAGAAACACCTCTCATTCAACCTTGCATATCTTCCTCAGTGTAATAGCTAGAGACTTCATTTCACCTCTGACTGATACCTAAAACCTTTAACTACATCCCAACACAAAAACTGCACTAGTCAGTATGTCACCCATTTTTTAAAAAAAAAGTTTAGTGAATTCTGCAAAGTTTTACACATGTGATTGTTGTTTTAAATTATTTTCAAACTTCCATTAACATTAAAAGTGTTTACTCTTGCTTAGACTATAGCTCATGATTGTTGGTATCTGTTCAATGTTGCTCCCATAGAGATTTGTATTGATTTAGGATTTTTGCACACTTTTCATTGTTTTGATAAGCATTTTTCGAATGTGTAAATTTTCAAATCCGTTTTTCTGTCTTCTTTGGGGAGAGAAGGTTGTATTCAAATCCTGTACACTGTTCTGTATTCCTGAATACCTGCTGCTTACTCACATCTGTTTAGAATAGCTTATTTGTGGGTTGACGAATATTGCAAGGGGAAATCCTAACTTAAGTGCTATCCTTCCGAACAAGCCAAAACTGTTCTTTTCTCTGTGTTCCATATTCTGTGTTGCTAAAAGTGAATTTAACTGCCTTACATACCTACCTATCTGTTATGTCACCACATTGGTGATTGCTGTTCCCTATTAAAAGTATATGTTCTGATTTGAATTTTAAATAAATAAATAAATATTACCTTTAACAACCAGCCTGATTCCGGGTCCATTGTGACCTGTAGGTATTTTGAGAAGCGGTGTGATATGAGTGGTGTATCACTCAGAATATTGAACCTATAGACATAATAAAATAGATATTTCATTTGTGCACTGCATACTAGCCTGAGACCAGGGTGTATCGCCTGATTGAAATCCTTAACAAGTTACTACAGTTTTGACACGGCAATCAACAGTGCAATCCATATGTGCACAAGTGGTTAGGCAGCATATCCAGTGGTTTCCACTTGTAATAGTGGTAAACTATTTTAATCATAAACAGGAATTGGTATGACTCACTGATTAAACCCTTAAAACATTCTAACCTCAATAACATGCATGATAGCGAAACAAGAAGATTTGTAAACTGAAGCACACTTATCAATCACTTGACCTTAATATTGAGTTGCATCTACGGAATCTGTACATTGGGCTCCTCCTGTCACTGTATAATCTGCCGGTTGTGGCTTTAGTTGGATTATCCTTGCAGGAAGGGAAGTCGACTCACTTTCCTACAGCTCTTTGGAGAGGCGGCTTTGCAAGCGCAGCGAGGCCACCCATAGTGGCACACAGGCGCTATACATGACCATTTACATTACATTTACCCTGTGGCTCATAGACTGCACCCCCAATTTGCACAGCTGGCAAACAGTAGTTCATCATTTCCAGCCAGTCGGAGTCAAAGTTCTGAAATAATGTGGATTGAATTATTACTGCTTAGATCCAATTAACATGAAGTTAAGATCTGCTTAGTAAAAGTATTCATGAACTAAGGTCAGAATTACCACTTTGGGAACTTGGAATCCGCAATGGCATGTCTCTCTCAACTTTGACCTCTTTTCTATCATGACTCATGGACGGTTGGTCAGTTAACCCATCAGTGTCTGTGCCTTGTTGAAAAAGGCCGGCCCTTACTCTGTAACGCCCCTCTGCATGATCTCGGATTCCTGTGCAGCCTTCTGTCCCGCTTGCTCCATCGCTTGCTGCTGGCCAGCCTCTGGGCGCCTCGCTGGCTCGCTGAGGGTTTTGCTTGCTTCGTGATTGTTATTTATTTGTCCATTTACTTAGTGGTTTATAGGACACCTTGTGCTAAACAAGAATTCCTTATTCTGAAGTTCTCTGACTTCTTTCGTGCCTGCCTTTCTTGCCTGCCTTACCCCTCTTTTGTATCTGGTCTTATGCCAACATTTTATGTTCTGTCATATTTTCTGCTAGATAGATACAAATGTTTAGTCCCATTGACCTTTGCTTGAACCCATTCCTCTATTCTGATTGGTCTGGGATATGTCTTCTGTGTGAAAGATAGTGAGCTAAAGATTCTGGATAAGGACTCCCAGGACCCCCCTTGTTAATTTGCATATTTAAGTAACTTTAGGTCTCACCCTAAGTGACTAGGGGAATCCAGACGTGGACCCCTTGCTCACTATTCTTGGAGAGGCACAGTTCCACCCTACTGATGAGATCCAACCAGACCGAAACACTGGGGTTGCTGTTGGTGCTCTTGTTCAGAGAATTGCCTACCGTTATTGCATAATTCTGCAGTATATTTAAATTGCTTCTAAGAGCTTAATTTGCAGAGTAATGTATATCTTGAAACAGGTGCATATATGCCATCATGCTGGAATTTGTAATAAATAGAGGAAGCATTCCACCAATCACCATATTCCAAATTTCATATTTGTAATCCTTTGGGTCGCCCTCTGAAATGACACAAGAGCAGCCAGTTAGAAGTCTCCATTTCACCTCAGAAGGCGCGGGGCATTCCAATCTTCCTGTGTTTTCCTTCCAGGTGTGAGTCAGGGCTGGGAATTGCTGACTGTGCCTGTCTGTGTCCTCGCCTCTGGGAGAGAATTTATCCCACCCATGTAAGACCTGAGAGATCCTATTTCTGTGAGTTCTGCTCTGTTTTTGGGCCATCATCGCGAAAATCCATGGTTAGGACATCTCGTTTTCCCATTTAAGTGTGTTTATTGCATAAACATTGACCAACACCTTAGACCCACAGGGGCCAACTCGCTAAGCATACCATTTTCAGGAGTAAATTATGCCTGGCATAAGATTCGCCCACATGTGGCATCATTTATACCTGAAAATGATATTCTCTAATCTCGAAGTGAACCCACCCAGAATGGTCACATTTTGGCAAAACAGGTGGACGTTCCACCTGATTCTCTATGAAAGCACCCGCATGGCTGTACAATCCTGGGGAAACAGCCACTGAGGGATATCGCACTGGCAAAACATCAGGCAGAAGAAACATTCTAAGTTGAAAAGAGCCAAAAACATTTTTCAACACATAAAAACATTTTTCTCACACACTCATCCCCCTTGTTTTCATCCTTGTCACGCCTTGAAACTTATGTGTATATGCGCGTTATAATGCCATATCATATCATCCACACCCTCTCACTGCCACACTTTTTACAGCTCATTTACGCCATGACCGGTTCAATGCAGATTCAGCAATTAGAGGTTTGGAAGCTACAGTAATGTTTAGTGCCTACCAGGGGAGTTGTGCATTTGGTTCCATTGACTAATGACCTGACACGCCCACAAAGTCAAGGCCCCGCTCCTTTACATATCGATTCCAGGTGAGATCAGTTGCCACCAAATTTGCAATTTGACAGATGTTCCACCGAGACAAACGCACAATGTATACACTCATCAGTTTAACGAAGTGTCAGGCATACACCTCTGCATGAACCTGGTAGAGTTTCCACTGGCGAAAGTCAGCTGCCAATCAAATGGCTTTTCTATCCCCATTACATGCTCTCTCTAATCGTTCCTCCTGGTAATTGTTGCTTATTGCTGGTGTTGGCGTCATTTGTTTACTCTATTTCCTCTGGAATTACAGCCACATCTCATACACTATTCACACTTCGGCTACACCACTTTACTCTGCAGCACTGCTGCTCATAAATTGTACATGGCAGTGTGACAAAGTCCCCAACTTCAATTTTGGGACTGTCAGGAGGCTGGTTGACCCAAGCTAGAGAGTGCTAGGCCTTGCTGAGTCGCCGCTCAATTACACTGGCTAAGCACCATCAAACCCCCTTCCTCATTAACCAAAGGTCTGTTAGAGAACCCTTAGAAGAGCTAAAGCAACCGAATACTAAATCCAACAACAGAAATAGCTACAGTGACATTTAAGGGTAACCATTCCAGGCACTCAGCAAAAGAAGCAAACTATATAATAAAGTTGCACGTTTAAAGAGTGTTATTTTCTATTGATAAAACGAAGAGGGTTTCAAAGTTATAATTTCCCCACTCAGAGAGGTTTTTGGAAGGCACAGAGGATGTATCATGCTTACCGCAGGTTTTCTTGAAGTCCAGCTGACACGCTGGGGACACCAGGGATCACAATTAATAGCAGGCAGTGTAGGCCACGCCAGCGAGAGTCACACAGGTAAAAGCAAATTCTAAGATCGCAGTAGGCTCTAATATAGGTGAGTACACCTGATCAGATAGCGTTAGCCAATCGAGCAGAGCTCAATCCACGATCATACAGGTGCAAACCCTCACTCAGAGCCCCGCACAAGGGGGGGAAGACAGTATATAGGTCAGGTAGCTGAGTCTGGCAGGGCATCGTTGGGGAGAGAGAGGCCATTGGAAAAGAAGTTGGACAGAGCAGTTTGGAGACGAAAGGAGAGGATTCAAGGTGAGAAGATTTTAAGGAGGGCATACAGGGATCACCCACAGGTTCGGAGGCAATGGTGCAGGGGTAAGGTAATGTAAGAGGTCTTCTTTTGTGAAGTTCTGCTACTTGGGTCTTGTTTAGCACCAAAATGTCACCACTTTTGGTGGCTTTACTGCAGGTAGCTCTGTAAGATAAAAGAAGGGGTCATTAGTGGGATAAAGGGACTGGCAGTTATGAAACCGGTGGTGTTGATAGATGCAGATCGGTGTGTCGGTCTCCTGTATACATTCTGCTTTCTACAGCTTTGGCAGAGAGACTTGGGAGTAAGCTATCCATAGAGAAGAACTGAAGCTCTGATAGACTACATCACTTTGACTTTGGTTAGCCCCTTATGTGTAAGAGAGTGACTGTGCTAAAGAGAGGAGCTTAGTCATGGCTCAATTAGTGGTGATGTACCAATGACTGCATCTGTGGCTGCCATCTATGGGGGATTTGTGTGTATAGTTTTAGCTAGTAGGAGATCTTTTTTTAAAACATTTTTATTTACGAGGTTATAATCACAAAGTGATTTTTACAAGAAAGATGAAAAACCTCAGATTTCTTAAAATCTTTGCAAAAATATTACATCATGGAGTGTTAAAGTCATAAAGAGAAGAAGCAGAAGAAGAAAAATCAGAATCAGAATTTCAGTAATTTCAACACTCTACTCATTGGCAATGAAGGAGAAGAAGCGGATACTGAAACAAGAAATCACACCTAACCAGTGCAGGGCGGGACCACCACGCACCCAAGCAGGGTTGCCCCCGTAGATGGTGTCAAAGTGGATCAGCTCTGCCGGGACTCCGAACACTATGTTCGAAAATTAGGTCCAGGATTTTGGTGGCTGCTATTGTCCACGAAGGTCTAAGACCCCCTATCAAGCGGTCCCACCAAAGAGCTTCATAAGTCAAATAAGCTTTCTCTAAATGGTGAAGCAGATAAGGATATCTGTATGTAGATGTTCTTGGACACAGTAGGAGAAGGTGCCGTAATGTTTCGCTTTGTCGAGTGTCGTTACAGAAGCGCCAGGTGTTAGTTGCAGAGAGTCCTCTTATATGTAAGATTTCATTCGTAGGTAATAAGTTCAGCCTAGCACGCAGGAGAGTGTTCCGGGTTTTTCTGCTTGGATGTTTTTTCAAGAACGGTTGGACTTCGTTTAGTTTTCTGCATGTTAGATGCAGGTGACTAGTCAATTTGTACGCAGATGCTTTCTCCAGCGAATTTATCCAGTCCATTTTTTCTATGCGTGTTTTGGTTTTAGTTGGATTGCCTAGTAACTCTTCCATAGAGCTGCCACAGATTTCCAGCTGTGATTTACACATTGACTCCCATTTGGTCAACAGTTTGCTTTTGCCTGAATTCATCTCGGCTTGTACCATGGAAAAGATTGTCGGAGAAGAAGGGTCTTTAATCTTCCGATATAACATAATAGAGGCTCTCATTACTATTGTCTCTAGAGACGAAAGAGAGAGTTCTCGTCTGATCAAGACTAGCGGAGTGGAAATAGGTAGATTCAGAACTGAACACCAGAAAAGGCTCTCTAGTCTGGACCACAGGGAATCAGGAAGAGATGGCATGGCGTCTGCTCCGTAAGTGATAGTTGGAATTACTTTTGCCCCTATAGAATTTAAGTAGGGGCATCAGAGAGAAGCGGACATATTTTCTGTCCAAGATTTTTGCTTGTGAAATGAGGGATTTCATTTTTGCAAAAAGATGCTGTTGCATTGCTGAATCTTTAGCTGTGGAGTCAATAAGGACCCCGAGATATTTGAATTCTGACACCTGTTCAATTTTCTTTCCAGCCAGGAACCATGAGTTGATGTTTTTCTTTTTAAGGCTTTTTTCGAAGACCATGATCTTTGTTTTTTGTTTATTCACTTCTAGGTCATTGGCAGCTGTATAGTCAGTCAATGAGGTCAGCTGGCGTTGTAGGCCAATTGGTGTCTGATCAAGTTGGATGAGGTCATCTGCATACAAGAGTCTTGGAATGTTCATATTGCCCAGTTCTGGGGGGAAGGCGTGTATCAAGATGTTGGTTTCTTTGTAGTCCCCAAAATATGAAAGGAAAAGGGCCAGGGCAAGAGGACAACCCTTTTTGACCCCTCGGTTAGTTGGTATAGCTGCCGAAAGAAGACCTCTTGTATTCAGTCAAGCCTGGACCGTGGTGGAAGCATGTAAAGCTTGAATTGGGTTCAAGATTTCCAGTGGGCATTCACAGTTGGTTAATTTTCCCCAGAGTTTCCTTCTGTTGACTAAATCAAAAGCCTTGGTAAGGTCTATAAATGCTAAGTACAGATTCAGATTTGCTTCCCAGGCTTTTGCTTTTAGTATACTGACAATGAAGATGTTAATGCTGGTTCTGACTCCCTTTTTGAACCCAGCTTGGAGAGGGTCGTTACAGGGTGCATTTCTTGCCCATAAATTGAAGTGTTCCAACAGTAGGGATCCAAAGACCTTCCCTATGACGTCTAGCAGAGCCACTGGACGGAAATTCCTAGGGTCATCTTTTCTTCCTTTTTTGAATATGGGAATGATCACCGCTGAGGTCCAAGAAGGCGGGATTGTGTTATAAGTTGCGCATTTTTGGAAAATCAAGCTCAGCAAATTTGTCCAGTCTTCAGGTGCAGATTTTAAATTTGCATTAGAGAGGCCGTCAGGCCCCAGAGCCCTCGATTTCTTTAGCTTCGATATTATGCGCAAGATATCTGTTTTTATCACTAAGGTCGACCCAAGGTTCAGTTGCCGATGATAGAGGAGGCAAAGAAAAAGGATCTGGAGAGTTAAACAATGTTGAGTAGAACCCAATCCATGTTGCCTCCGGGATACTGTTTAACATCGTTGAGTCTGCCCCATTGGCCCGTGGATTGATCAGTTTCCAGAACTCTCTAGAATTGCTTTTCTTAATTTGCTCTAGAATAGCTTCAGAGTCTTTTTGATAGAGTGTTAGACGATAAGAACGTAGCCAACTTTTGTAGGATCTCGTTGCCTCAATTGCGTGGGTTCTGTTGGAAGCCGTGTTATTTCTTGCGGCAGTTCTTTTAGCTCTACGAAGTGTATTTCGCTTTGCCACCAGTAGGGCGTCGAAATTGTGTGCATGGTATGATGACTCCGAATTTTGCAGCTGTGGACGTTGCATCGTAAGTCTACAGGGTTCCAAAAGTGGTCTGTAGTCGGCCTCAAAATGAGACACACTGCTTCCGTAAGAAGCTGTGATCTCTCGAATGTTTGCCCGGGGGACCCTCACCCGGTTTCCTTTACCTTCGGGTTCAATTCTTCCCGGATAATGGGCGAATAGTGGTTTTGTTGAAGCCCATTTAATTGCCAAAAGAATGTGGTCACTTTGGGTTGAATGATGAACCCTAAATTCGGTCACCCGAGCAAGGAGAAATTCCGATGCAAAAATGTAGTCTATTGTTGAGTTAGTTGAACCACGCTTCCATGTTGGTAAGTTATTCGAGTCGGGTAGTATGGTCGCTGTATTAAAAAGTTGTCTTGCAGTCATCGGTTTGAGCCAGGCTGTTCCTTGTTGGCAGGGTTTGTACTGTCAGGGATCTGTAGATTCAGAGACAGCCATTGGGCATTTAATGTTCAGATCTCCGCAAACAATGACCTCACAAGCCCCTTGATCTAGGTATACAGAGTCCAAAGTAGATGATACTAGATCGAACAGTGGGGTCTTTTGAACTACTTTAGGGTTCCAATATATGGACATTACCAACAAGTAAGTGTGTGTATAGTGCTCTTCACCGGCCTCTTTACGCACCCAGGAGATGAGTACAGCCAGGACGAAAGGAGACTTCAAGATGATCTTGACTATTTCGAAACCAGTTCCCATCCGGTCCGCGATGATCAATCCTGAAGAGGGCCTGCCTTTGTTTCCTGTCAATGCCTCTGAAAAGGCTATCTCAAATCCATCAAGTGTTGGTTTAGTTTTTAGCCAGACCTCTTGGAGGCATAAAATGTCATGTTCCCCTAAGTTGAAGTCCCCAGGGATTGTTACATGTAGGAACCCTCTTGTGTTCCAACTCGCCAAGGAGAGTAGCTGTTGGTCTTTGGCCGTATTGGTATGTGATGGTGGCTATTTATGGAGCCGAGTAGACAGAGCTTTCAGTAGCCACAACCATGTTGGAGACTTAAAGTTTGGTCTGTCCTGAGTCGCCTTGTGATCCTCCTCTAATGGTTTAGTGGATTTTGTGCTGGTTGTTGGACGTGGAGTAGTATCTTTCCTATGAGGCGATGACTGAACAGTATCGGGCCTGTGGACTGATGATGGTCTTGAAAGGAGGTCTTCTCTTGATCTAGTGGGAGGCTTTTGTCCTCTTGGTTGTGTGTCCTCCTGTCATGATGCCTACCTCCAAGGAGCCAGGTCCGACCCAGCAACCCCAGAGGCAGGCATCATTTCCCCCAGGGGAGTGCCAGCGGGCCCAAGCTGGGGCCCTTTGGACGCAGTCCTGGCGCCTTAGGCGCCAGGCTCATGTTGGACCTCTGTCCTGGCGCCTTAGGCGCCAGGCTCATAAAGCTAGACATGTGTTCAAGTGTTTTAATGTGCACTTACCTGATGCAGACCATGCTGCCACATCCAGGCCCTCTTGAGGCATGAATGGAACTACTTTACCTGTGGGACTGCTTTCCACCCGGGTGTGGTCGGGGAAGGATACATACCTGATCGGAGGAAGGATACACACTTGGAACTTCTTCCAAAGCTATTTAAACCACACCCGATCAGCAACTCATGCTTCGCGTTGTTCTGCTCCTCGCAGCTGGACGCTCACCGTGTCAGCTCCTGCATCTGGACTTCAGCCACGCCTGTCAGCATCCTGGGTCACCTGCAAAGGGAGACAAGAGACCTTACCAGCTAAATCTGCACCACGGAGACATCACACCGATGATCCTGAAAAGGAAGACATCATTTTTAAAAGCATTTCGTTACGATCGCTGCAGCGCTGCATTTCACTCACCTTTCCTGGGTGCCTCCATCTTCAGCAGCGATCATCCGGATACACAGCCACTTCCCAGAGCCTAGAGAAAAAGACAAGAATAAGAGGTGAGAGAAGGAAGGGAATAAGACTTACCTGTTGGGTCATTCCCATTTCATTTCGGGTCTTGCCGCTTCCAGGCATTTTCCGGACCCCGGCCCCTATGGGGAAAAAAGACAAAGACATTGAATGAGCGTATGCAAAGACAGTTCTCGAGCGCTCATCCAGAACTAACCTGCCATTTACTGGAACTGGAACTGCACGTTTCACTTCGGGTCGGCGCCATATCTCCGGCATTCCGAACCCCGGCCCCTAAGGGGAAAAAAGACATAAGCATTAGCGCTTGCTGCAATAAGACAATGAACATTATTATTAAGCTTGGACTTTTGAACTTGCAACAGAACTTTTACAGAGCCTTACCTGAATAGTCAAGCTTACCTGAACTCCCATCAATCCTCAATCCAGTGAAGTAACTGGGTTTCAACGCGCCCCTGCATCTGAAGCAGGATGGAGAGCTCATCCTTCCTGTCCCTAAGGTGAGACTTCACGGGGAATCGTGGAAGGGTATCGTGGAGGGTTGAAAGAGAGTGGGAGGCTTGAGCATAACTCAGTCAGTAGGTAATACTCCCTTTTCACGCAAAGGGGAATATTCCTGCGAGCCGGAGAAGCCAGAGTAGAGGGCCCTTCCTGTCCATCTTCAGAGTCCTGCTCTTCACCATTGAAGAAGCATCAGCACTCGAAGCCAGACCTGCGCCTCCGTGGGAATCAGGTGAGCGTTACAGAACGCGAAGCCTACCCATAATTTCCCACCCAGGCGCTATGGAGACTTCCGAGACTGACCAGCTGGCCCAGCTTTTGGGGGAATTACGGGCAGAGGTGCACTCAGCCCGCCAGGAGACTAACGCTCTCAAAAGAGAACTGATCTTATCCAAGGAAAGAACAGATGACCTAGCCAAACGGTTATTACAGGCCCAGGCAGGGCACACTCCTTTACCTAATTCCGGAGACATTTGCACATCAATGGGTTTGAGTAACCCGGTACAAATTAATCTACCTGGACACATGCCTTTGGCCCCGCCTGAACGTTTTGCGGGGGATCCCAAGAAATATGCCGTCTTTATGAACCAATGTCGTTTACACTTTCTATGCAGACCCCGAGCCTTCCCTAATGACCAGACCAAGGTAGCCTTTATACTATCTTACCTCAGTGGCAGTGCTGCCGATTGGTCTATTCCATTGGTAAATCAGGATGATCCCATTCTCCAGAATTTTCAGGGCTTCCAGGCCAGCATGGAAAGATTGTTCGCTCGACACTCCCAAGGACAGTCCCTTGATAACGAACTGCTATCCTTACAACAAGGTAATCAGGATCTTCTGTCCTACATTGCCACCTTTAACATACTGGTTGTGGAAACTGGATGGCCAGAAAGCAAAAGGATCACATTGTTTCATTGAGGCCTGCACGGAGAGCTTAAGGATGTTCTAGCTCAGATAGTAAACCCACCCCAGGTCTGCGCAGACTACATTGACTTGGTGGTTCAACTTGATCACAGACTTCAAAATAGAAAAGCAGATCGGTTCAAGTATGAAAACCGAATACCGATCAAAACCCACGCTAACTCCAAGAGTACCGACGTATCTGAACCTATGCAAATCGGTGGTGTTAAAGGACCATTAACGCAGAAAGAACGAGAGAGAAGGCGGCAAATGCAACTTTGTCTGTATTGCGGGACTTGCGGTCACTTTCTTCGAAATTGTCCAGTTAAACCACTTAAGAAGGTGGTTGGAGCTACTGATAACGAATTAGTGACACCTGATTCGGGAAACGACCTAGCCCGACAAGCGTAGGGGTCCGCTTGCCGAGCTTGAAAACTAACTCTTTGACCTCGCATTTTGTCATGCCAATGGTGCTTGTGGACCCAAAACAGCCTCAGCTGTTGCATGCTATAAAAGCATACATCGACAGTGGAGCTATTGGAAATTACATAGACCGTGAATTGGCTTCTAGGATTAAGCTTCCTCTCCGCCCGAAAGTAACCCAAGATGTCATTACTACAGTAGATGGAACCGAAATAGCCTCAGGGCCTGTAACGCATTCCACTGTTGAAGTGACACTGGTGGGTCAGGATGGACATCGGGAAGCAATTGTGTTTGATGTGATCAAGGCCCCACAATTTCAAGTAATTCTTGGAATTCCTTGGTTAGAAACACATAATCCCAGAATTGACTGGCGAGCAAAGAAGATAAGTTTTCCTGATTGTGAACCAACTTGTTATCCAAGAAATCCAGCTATGGGTCTAGCCTCAGCAACTTCCACCCCTGTACAGCTACCGTCAGAATACCAAGAATTCCAAGACGTTTTTCAGAAAGAACAGGCTAACACGTTACCTCCCCATCGGTCTTATGATTGCCAAATCGATCTGGTACCCAATGCTCAACTACCTTGTAGTAGGATTTATGCTCTTACGGAACCTGAGAACCTGCATTTGCGTCAGTATTTAGATCAGTACCTAGCCAATGGTTTTATTCGCCCGTCCAAGTCTCCTGTCTCTTCAGCTCTGTTCTTCGTGCCGAAAAAAGAAGGCGACCTTAGAACGTGTTTAGACTATCGCGCCCTAAATCAAATAACGATTAAGAATCGTTATCCTCTGCCCTTGATCCCTGAGCTTATCGACCAGGTGAAAGACGCTTGTGTGTACACCAAGTTAGATCTCCAAGGAGCTTATCACCTGGTGCGCATAAAAGAAGGCGACGAATGGAAGACTGCATTCCGCACCAAATTTGGGCTCTTCGAATATCAGGTGATGCCCTTCGGTTTGTGCAATGCACCTGCCGCCTTTCAGTACTTTATGAATGATGTTCTTCGGGAACTTATCGATGTCTGTGTCATTGTTTACATTGACGACATCCTGGTGTACTCTTCTTCAGAATCTGATCACAGAAAACATGTTAGGGCAGTTCTTGAGAAACTGCGCCAGCACAGACTATTTGTAAAACTCGAAAAATGCGTTTTTCATACCACAGAAGTTGAGTTTCTCGGATTCATCCTGACACCTTAAGGAGTGCGAATGGACTCGCGAAAGGTGGACGCCATCCTCAAATGGCCATCTCCAACCTCGGTGAAGGGAGTTCAGAGCATGCTCGGCTTTGCCAATTTCTATAGAAGATTCATCCCGGAATTTTCCCGAACAGTGCAACTCATCACCGCTCTCCTAAAGAAAAACAAACGCTTCGAATGGACTCTTTAGGCCGAACAAGCCTTCCAGGACCTGAAAACCAAATTCACCTCTGCACCTGTATTGAAGCACCCGCACCCAGATCTCCCGTACATAGTGGAAACCGATGCATCCAGTTCGGCCATGGGAGCTGTCCTGTCGCAAAGAGACCCAAAAACTAACCAACTACACCCAGTGGCCTTTTGGTCCAGAAAATGTTCTCCTCCTGAAATCAACTACGCAATTACCGATAAAGAGTTACTGGCCATCAAATCTGCTTTCAAGGCTTGGCGTCACTACCTTCTCGGGGCAAGACCGTAATTACGGACCACAGAAACTTACAGTATTTAAAGACGGCCAAAGCTCAATCTTCACGACAACTCCGATGGGCTCTATTCTTTGCGGAATTTGATTTTGTAATTACCTATCGCCCTGGCTGCAAGAATGGAAAAGCAGACGCCTTATCCCGGACTGGCATGGAAGAACCTCATTCGAGCTTAGAACCTGTGCCCATCATACCTGAGCAAAGAATCTTAGGCTTAACTTCATTGCAAACTATTGAGGATATCCAAACGCAAGTAAAACAACTTCTAGACTCTTCAACCTTACTGGAATGGAGTCAAAAGGGTCCTCATTACACCATTAAGGATGACTTACCCTACTTCCAGGAGCGGTTGTTTCTGCCAAGTAAAGAATTGCAAGAACTTGTTATTGCCCATCATCATGAATCTTTAATGGAAGGACACCCTGATATCGCTAAAACGGAAGAAAAAATCAAACGCCACTTCTGAAGGCCTTCTTGGAGAAAAGACATAAAGTCTTTTGTACTGTCTTGTGGAATTTGTGCCCAAAACAAGGCTCAAAAGAAAAGACCAGCCGGCCTACTTCAACCCTTGGATATTCCACTGGCACCATGACACACCCTGTCAATGGACTTTATAACAGACCTGCCTCCTTGTGCTGGTTACAACACAATCCTTGTAATTGTGGACCTATTCTCCAAAATGGCCCACTTTATCCCTTTAAAGGGTTTGCCTTCAGCTTCCACCTTGGCCAAGGAATTCCTGGAGAATATAGTTCGCATACATGGTTTCCCTTCCATATTAGTCTCGGATCGTGGAAGTCAATTTATCTCACATTTTTGGAAGAAGTGTTGCCAACTAGCACAAATAGATGTGCGGTTATCCACCAGCCACCACCCCCAGACCGACTCACAAACCGAGAGAACCAATCAGACTCTCGAGCAATATCTTCGGTGCATTTTACACCAATCCGAGTTAAATTGGAAAGACATCCTTTGGATCGCAGAATATGCATGCAACAATTCAGTGCATTCTGGAACCGGACAAACCCCCTTTTATACTTTGTATGGTCACCATCCTCGGACCTCTGACCTAGATCCACCTCTGACCCTGGGAATGCCTGCAGTAAATCATCTGCATTCCACAATAACCCGAGCCTTCAAAGAAGCTGCAACTCATTTACAGCAAGCCAAGAAAAAGTATAAAGAAAACGCTGATTTGCACCGAAGTAAAACTCCTCCTTACCAAGTAGGAGACCAGGTATGGCTAGCAACCAAACATTTACCCCTCAAGGGCCCGCGAACCTTCAATCCCAGATTCATAGGACCTTATCCCATCAAAGCTATAATCAACCCAGTGGCCTTCAAACTGGACCTACCGCCCAGCATGCGTATTCATCCAGTTTTTCATGCATCACTTTTGAAGCCAGCCTCCAGATCCAGTTCAAATTGAAGGGGAATTAGAATTCGAAGTTAAAGACATTTTAGACTCCTAGGTGGTAAAGTCGAAACTCTTCTATCTTGTTGACTGGAAGGGATATGGACCTCAGGAGAGATCGTGGGAGCCTAGTAACCATGTCCACGCACCTCGATTAGTACAAAGGTTTCACCGGAGATTTCCGAACAAGCCCAAACCCCCGGAGGGAAGAACCTTGGGAGGGGCCTTGAGGGGGGGTACTGTCATGATGCCTACCTCCAAGGAGCCAGGTCCGACCCAGCAACCCCAGAGGCAGGCATCATTTCCCCCAGGGGACTGCCAGCGGGCCCAAGTTGGGGCCCTTTGGACGCAGTCCTGGTGCCTTAGGCGCCAGGCTCATGTTGGACCTCTGTCCTGGCGCCTTAGGCGCCAGGCTCATAAAGCTAGACATGTGTTCAAGTGTTTTAATGTGCACTTACCTGATGCAGACCATGCTGCCACATCCAGGCCCTCTTGAGGCCTGAATGGAACTACTTTACGTGTGGGACTACTTTCCACCCGGATGTGGTCGGGGAAGGATACATACCTGATCGGAGGAAGGATACACACTTGGAACTTCTTCCAAAGCTATTTAAACCACTCCCGATCAGCAACTCACGCTTCGCGTTGTTCTGCTCCTCGCAGCTGGACGCTCACCGTGTCAGCTCCTGCATCTGGACTTCAGCCACGCCTGTCAGCATCCTGGGTCACCTGCAAAGGGAGACAAGAGACCTTACCAGCTAAATCTGCACCACGGAGACATCACACCGACGATCCTGAAAAGGAAGACATCATTTTTAAAAGCATTTCGTTACGATCGCTGCAGCGCTGCATTTCACTCACCTTTCCTGGGTGCCTCCATCTTCAGCAGCGATCATCCGGATACACAGCTACTTCCCAGAGCCTAGAGAAAAAGACAAGAATAAGAGGTGAGAGAAGGAAGGGAATAAGACTTACCTGTTGGGTCATTCCCATTTCATTTCGGGTCTTGCCGCTTCCAGGCATTTTCCGGACCCCAGCCCCTATGGGGAAAAAAGACAAAGACATTGAATGAGCGTATGCAAAGACAGTTCTCGAGCGCTCATCCAGAACTAACCTGCCATTTACTGGAACTGGAACTGCACGTTTCACTTCGGGTCGGCGCCATATCTCCGGCATTCCGAACCCCGGCCCCTAAGGGGAAAAAAGACATAAGCATTAGCGCTTGCTGCAATAAGACAATGAACATTATTATTAAGCTTGGACTTTTGAACTTGCAACAGAACTTTTACAGAGCCTTACCTGAATAGTCAAGCTTACCTGAACTCCCATCAATCCTCAATCCAGTGAAGTAACTGGGTTTCAACGCGCCTCTGCATCTGAAGCAGGATGGAGAGCTCATCCTTCCTGACCCTAAGGTGAGACTTCATGGGGAATCGTGGAAGGGTATCGTGGAGGGATGAAAGCGAGTGGGAGGCTTGAGCATAACTCATTCAGTAGGTAATACTCCCTTTTCACGCACAGGGGAATATTCCTGCGAGCCGGAGAAGCCAGAGTAGAGGGCCCTTCCTGTCCATCTTCAGAGTCCTGTGCTTCACCATTGAAGAAGCATCAGCACTCGAAGCCAGACCTGCGCCTCCGTGGGAATCAGGTGAGCGTTACACCTCCATGGCACAGTCCTTTGGGACATCATACTCAGTTTTGTTTGTTTTGAGCAGAGTTAAATCGAAGCCTTGTTTGTAGAGTACGTCCGTTGCCTGTGGCAGCAAGGTGGCCACTCTATCCGATGTTATATAGAGAAGACAAGAGGCCTTTTGTCCTTCAATAGGAGATCTTGGAGGGGAGTGGTTTAGCCAGGAAAAGAGGGTAATAGGCTGTACAAGGCAAAACAATTTCAACCCAGCACTCCTATTACTAGCCTCTTGCAAACAGGTCAGTTTACACTATCTCAGATTGACACTCAATCCCTCTTTGTCTCTCTTTCACCCCCTCTTCCTCTCTTGTGTTTGATCTCTCTCTCTCTCTCACACTCTCTGTCTCCAATAAATACATTGTACCGTAGCATATTAACAAGAATATGAGAGTTAGCAGATGAGGGAAAGGGGGGTAGTCTGGACATTCAACTCATTATCATAAGCTACATGTTAAGGGTTACCGGAGTCATGTACTTTTTGTTCAGAGAAAGGGCTGCTTGATATTTCAGGATGGTACACACCCATATCACATTCCTTAGAATCTTGGTGGTCAGGCTGTGTAACACCTTCAATCTCATGCCAGCATGCTCAGGCACTGTTCTCAGTGGCATGCTGGATCAGCTCAAGGCGTGTGCCAGGCGTTCGTCAGGTGTTCAGGGCAGAGACCAGAATCCTTGCTTCTTTCTCTCAGAGTGCTACACTGCGGTCTCCCACAACTCCCAAACCCTTTCACGCAAGACAAAAATCCGCAGGCCGAAACAAAATTCCCCTGGACCCACTGGCGAGGACTCAACGTGTGTTGAGTCCACAGCAGGATGATATAAGAGCGGTGCTGTAAGCCTGCAGGGAGTTCTTCATAATGAAACGAAGAGCAGAAAAGATAGACGGTGGAGGGTGGATTCCCCAAAGTGCTACACGAAGCTGGGTGCACCATTCCTTCGACTTAAAGTGGTGTAGAGGCTTCAGGAAGGTGAAGAGAAATATGTCAGCAGTGGTCATCAAGTCACCATGAGATTCAGAGAAAAGTGTGCACGGGTCAACTAGAGTTATGGGGGAAGGGTTCAGGAGTGAACAGACGAGGAGGCTGAGAGGGTCTGCTTGTTGAACTCCAGAAGATCATAGAGATGGTAAATTGTGGGTACTTGTGAAGAAGAGCAGGGATATCACCCAAGAGGCATAAGTGTAGGGAGGAAGGAAGATAGGCATGTGCCATTTTCAGAGGGACATTTTTCATATAGGAGAAGAGACTTATGGAAACAGTATGGCATTAAAAGGCAACAAGTATTAGCTTTGGAGGAATCTTGTAGACTTGTATTTTGGGGCAGGAACTCAATGCAATAAATAAATCGAGGTACACTTTAAAGAAAAATACTTTATGAATGTGTTTATCAACTTTAAAGGTGAGTTATGATTTTCAACCTCACTCCCCTGCTGCATTCCTTTTTGTTCTGGGAACACTGGGTCAGGTTTTGTGGGTTACTATTATTTGAGAGACCTCTCCCAATTCTCTAGCATCTGTTTTTCTTATAGAAGCACACCTCGCCTTCTATAAAGAGATGCCAGGGGCCCTTAGGGGCTCCTTTACTATGTCGTTTTGGGTGCACTGTGTAGCCAATGTGCCTACCAGTTCAGGGGTTATCCCCTTTCTTGACATATGTCTTATTTCTGTGAAGCACACGTCATCTTCCATGGAGTTCTGTGGGGACACCTTGTGACCCCTTTATCTGGTCAAGCAGTAATACTTTAGTTACTTTTTATGCTTCTCCTGAACAGGCTAGTGCCAGTTGAGACCGTTTTATGTTTGCATGCAGCACTGTGTAATGCCTTTTTTGCCATGAACATGCATTTAGGAGGATCGTATACTCAAAATGGCTGCTTGTAGTTTAAGTCCTGTTAAAGATTGCATGGCTTTGTTGACCGTCCTTCTGCCTTACCGTTTGGGTGAGGTCCTCCTCCTTCATGCATCTTCACAGGCTTTACATTGGAATGCCCGGGAAGGATGGCCAGTGTGTGTCAGCTGGCAGGAAGTAGGGAGAGGCACTGTCTGCATTGGTGAGCACAGAATTGGAAAGCTTTGGTCACTGTTGACAGTGCTACTTGAGATGCATCCCACTCCCCTACCACAATATGTCACATGTACCTCCTTTGTAGCTATCATGTTTCCTTTTCTTGTATTCTTGGTGACCCACTCTTCTTTTGCTTTCTATCTGACTGCAATACTAATCCTATCAATTTTGCTCTTGGTAGTGGATTTTCAGGTTCGTTTTACGCCATATACATATACATACACATGTATGTCATAAAAAGTGGGTGACAGATAATCTGCATTCCCCCATAGACATGGCTGTTGCTGGGCAGACTCTGGGAGGCTGGATTTTCACTTTTTCATGTTTCCACTATAATTCATGACAAGCAATTTTTGAAACTATTGGCACTACCGTCCGTGGGAATCCAATGTGATTTGTGGATCCTTTACTGCATGACACTCGCACGCATCTTAACCTCAGTGACATCTACATCCAGGAGCCAGGAAACGACAACAGCCTCACTCTCCTCCCGTCTTCACCCCCCTCATCCTCAACTAACTCCTCGCTGCTAACATCTTGCATCCTTACACCTCCCACACACCTTCACATGACCTCCAGGTCAATGGTACTTAAGAGATTCAGACCTTATCCTTTTTCTATCAACAACCACGTTGTCAATGTTTTCACTCGACAGTCGGGGGTGACCATATGGCTAACCTGCTTGGTCGGCATACAGGAAATGGATACTTCCGACTTGCATCTATCAACACCAAAGGTTTTTCCATCTGCCTTCCCGCAATCCTCCTAAAACCTCTTTCCCTCCTTTCCGACTAAGCCATATTATTGGCAGAAGGGCGCTATATAAAACCAATTTACATTATGTTACATTTGGAAGAGGGAGTGTACAAATCCCTTGGAGATTTTCAGAATGGGGTGCAGACACTCCTTAGACACTCTGTGAGGAGATGGTACAGGGTCTCCAGCAGAGGACCAAATTCCTACCAATACTCAGATATTTGTGGATAATGTATTTGTGAATGGGGAAAAGACTCTTATCTTGCGTGACACGGCTGCTAGTGCCACATCTGTCAGGTGGCATTGGGGCAACCTGAGCAGTACATGGACAGCCTAGATCGCTGCATCAAAGTTTTAGATGGCCTCAGCCGATGTCAACTGTCCATAGAAGAACATATTGGGGGGGGGGAAACGTCCCTGCACACTGTGGCAATAAAGTACTCTATTCTAGCAGGGTGGCTGTTAGGTAATGACCATCCTAAACCAGACACAGTCACAGCAGTAACTAGATGACAGCTCTAGAAGCAGCAGAAGAAGTATGTGAGGCTGTAGGCCTGGAGGCTTATTCAGTTGGAGAGTGTGAGAGACCGGACTCACTGGCAGCTCCCAATCCAACCTGAAGTCCATGAGGCGCATGGTATACCTACTGTGGTAGTACAGGATTCAGCGATCTCAGGGTTGCCTACTGGCATTGTGTCGAAGCAGGGAGGAATATCGGTTTCTAAACCATCAATCAGCCCCACATCTCTAGTACACAAGAAGGAATCCAAACAGATTGGAACACAAGTCAATTATATGCCTGCTTGTCCAATTTTGGTAACAAGGACAGAACAGCAGGCTTATTACCATAAGGTTGTGGATCATTGGTTAGTTGCAACACTGTGAAAATACAATTATTACCCAATGATAAAAGGGACTGTCCAGTCATGGTTGTATACAAATATCTACTTTATTATTATTACAACAGACAGTTCTAGCACACTACAAAATACAACCCAACCTGTAAAAGAACACAGACGAAAGACAGTTTCACGAAGGAAATTGATGCACTCTGGATACTGAAAGGAGGGTAATCGGTAAAGCAATCAGTCTTTACTGTTCAAGGTTATTTGGTTTCAGCACCAAGGGACCAAGGAGTCGTAAATGTCACTAGGGGCCTTAAGAGAACGATCAAGAGGACAGAACCACAATGGGCCTCATTACGACCCAGGCGGACTTCGCGGTGCTAAATGCACCGCGAAGCATGGCGGAAAGCCGCCGATAGCGCCATGGGGGTTGGCGGATTTACCGCCCCATTCCGACCTCGGCGGAGCGGTAAATCCCCAATCCCCATTCTGCCCTTCCCCATTCCCATTTTTGCCCCATAGGGTATAATGGGAGTGGGGAAGGAGTTAATTACGCCACCGTAAAATACGGTGGCGTAATTAACAACGAGGTCCCGTAGCGCCATGGTTTTCTCCGGCTGGTAAAACCAGGCGGAGAAAACCTCCATGGCGCTACGGGAACTCGTAGTATGGCGGAGAGGTACGCCATGCACTACGCTGGCGTAATACCCTCTCCGCCAGGGTCCTAATGAGGCCCAATGTACCTGATGCTTGGGATGTTCTTGATGCTTGATAGCATTGAGTCGGTTCCAGGAAGCTTTGCAGATCCTGCGACACAGTTGAAGACGGGAGACAATTGTGGGTATCAGGCGGCAGTCAGTTCGGCAAGTGAGTCTGGACGGACGGCTACAGGCTGGCCTACACTGCAGCTCAGGGTCAAGAATTGTTGTCTCTGTGCTGGTTGGCGGATCTGGATCACTGGTCAAGGTGCCTCGACCGGCTTTAGTGACTGCAGCGTGACAACAGTCAGTGGTGCAATCGGTCGCAGTTCGAGGGGTCGACTCTCTTGAAAATATCCTTAAAAGATGGACGCTGGTTGATGCTTGTGTGGCACTCCTATCTTCTTCGCACGGCCTGTAGCATTCTTCCAAGACAGATGGCCCAAAGCTGAGGAGAGTGTATGCAGGCAACAGCCTTGTCCTTTGTTCAGAGACTCTCTGGCACTTCCCACCTAGGAAGTCTGCTGGCAGAACCTAGCAGGGCATGCTGTGTGCTGGCTGGGTACTGGTTCTGGAGCTGCTGGACGGGTCCTCTGAGTCCGGTACCTCCTTCTGTTCCCTGGGAGATGTTTAGGGGAGGGATCCTGCTTCCCTCTTGGAAATCCTGGCCTTCCTTCACTGGCTTAAGATGTAAGGTAGACTGTACCTTCAACTATGGTCCAATGCTGAGTTCTTCTTTCCTGCTTCTGGTGAAGCCTTCAGATGATCTGCTAAGTGAGGGGCTCAGCCCTCTTATGAAGTCAAATGGGCCACAGTGATTGGTGCAGGCTAAACCTACCCTAAGGAACCAATCCTGGGTCCCCACCAACAATCCTCTGTTATGCATGATGTCAGGACCAGAGTGCTTTGCAACAGGAAAGGTAAGGGGTGACACTGTGTACTCCTAAGTCCCAATCATCTTCTGTCTGTTGTAGATCAAAGTGTCTCTCTGACTAACTGAGCCCTCTGTGGCTCTTGATCAAAGTGCAGGTCTCCCTTGAAGTTTGTGGTGAGAACAGACTTTTGTCTCCCTCAAATAACATAGTTTGTCCCTCTGAAAGGGGACCGCTCTGCAGGGTTTGCATACAGTAAATAGTGGACCAAGGCATGCCATTCACTGTCCTTCATACAGAGGGTGGGCTAGCTTCAAGGTGACACATTGCATATCAAAGAGGTGTTAGCTTTCCTGCCCATTTTTAAGTTCTGTGACCAGGCCTATTTGCAGGCCTGCTTCAATTTACTGTCATCAGTATGCGCCGCCACCACACAGAACTTAGACAATAGCACAGGGTGGATCCCTGGAACCTTTGATATTTTATTAGGCTGGCCATGGGAGGAGGAAGGTGTTGCAATTCTCTTCTGGATGTTTTTGTGCACCCATCGATGTCACCTGTCAAATAAATGTAAGAGGTAGGACTGTGCCTGTAGGCTGTGTCCCCCAGAGTACACTGGACTATGTGTTTGTTGTGCAACGAGAATTAGAATATGTGTGTGGCTTAGCCCCACACATTTTTTGAGGTTGATCTCCCATCATTACATTTCCTAAACAATAATTTAAAAAAAGCCCAGGCGAGCGCATAGTCCCTGTGCTCATGGTCGAATCCCTCACAGGCATAGACCCAAAACTTGATATGGCGGACCAGCTAGCTTCAGACCTTAAAGGTCTTCCAGAACCCAGTGAGTTGTTCTCCGCTGGAGGCGCAAGAAAGGTTGAATTTTGCCAAGAAATGAAAGACTGTCCCCTCTGGCATGTCTTTGGAAGCAGGCTGAAGAGCAGGTGCAGAGCAAGAGCAGGGTATGTATTGGGTGAATGTCCTGGTCTATCCTCAACCAGCGAGGAGGCACACGTGGGAGCCCTGGTCCGCTCAAAAACAGTGTGTCTGAGAATTCTGGGTGCAGTCAGAGATTGGTTGTTCTCCCAGGCACCAGGAAGGTGATACCGGACTTGGCTCCTGAAATTCTTCCTAGTCTCTTCGAGTTGAATGGGACATCTGACAGTTGGTCAGAGATTTCACCATGGCCAAGAATTCAAAAGACAGACAAGCACCTGTACATCTGGAATTGGAGCAGCTTTATCACAGCTGCGCTCGGCAGGAGATGATTAGCCCATTGCACACCTTAGCAGTCAGCGGGTTGGAAGAGAAAGAAACTGGGCTACATTTGGGAAGCATTGCACGCTCGAGGCCATATCTCTACAGAGAGCGCATATCGAAATGCTGCCCATGCTTGGATCACAGCATTCTATGAAGATAGCCTCAGCATATTTGTTCGCCTTGAGGATGCACCAGACCCTTAAAAGGGTGGTGCTCAACCATTTTTGGTTGGGGGGAATGTGATGCAATGCCATCTGCAATGGTGTAAAAGCCTTAACTTTTCTATTTATTTACAAAATGATGCAGGTAATTCTGTTTCTGATAGGAAGGTCTTCTAATAAAACCCCTCTTTCATAATGCTGTATGCCAAAAGTCTAGCGTACTCCCGTGTCATAGCCGAGACTGTCTCCTGACATCTCCCCTCCTTCTTCGTGCCTGTTCCAGGCCAGATGTAGGGTCGTAATGCTGATTCCTACCCCTGGCCTGATTGCACAACAGGAAAGGGGAACCCACTAACCTCTGACCTGACAGGTGGACGTGATTCTGGGGAAAGTTTGTGCAGGAGGTAGACAATGTCCTTGTCATGTCAAGCCCAGGTAAGAGCTGAATTTAAAACAAAAAGAGTATATATGTGTGTGAATGAGAGAGAATGTGCTCATGTGTATAGTGTGTAGTGTGTATGTGTTTCCTTGTGTACTCATATTCATGAATGGATGGCGCAACCTCTCCCCCTCCACCCCGTGGTTAGGCCTACTTTGGGGCTTTTGGTGGATTGTAAAACATGAATCTGCTACTGGGGTTTGGTTTGAGCTTGGGCTGGACCTCTTGCGACGACATGCACATGGCCTCGTGCACATCACGCAGAAGACGATTTGTTGCAACCTGGATCTTTAGCCCCTGGAATAGAGAACATCATCGGCATCTGTTGGTGTTCATTTTCACCACCGTCCTCTCTTGGCAGATTTATTAATACAGTTGTGTAATTTGGTTTGAAACAGTTTCCATTCCTGGCAAGGCCCGCGATATATCTGTTACGACGCCTGGGCACAGCAGGGAGACTTGTAAAGCAGTGGGCTTTCTATGAATTGAAAAGGAAGGGACTCTTCCGTTGTTGGAACCCTTTTGTCGTGACAACCGAAAGGGAAACGTGCTGTTATTGAGAGGCAGTTATACATGTCCAGCTAGCAGGTGCTTGCCACCAGCGACCGCTGCCCACTGGGCTGCGAAGGGCGAGAAGGTAGGCAGCACCAGAGTCCCAACCAACATTGTCTTCGCTCGGTGGCAGTGTTCCTTCCTCAATGATCCGGCAGCCTAAGTGTTAATTATTACCGAATTAGACTGAGGTAAAACGATCGCATCATTCTGTATGCTGTAGCTTTTAAAACTGGACCAACACGGCGTCTAACATGTCTTTGCACTTGTGTATGCTGTATAACAGCTGCGTGTTAAACATTTCTGCGAGAGTGTAATAAGATCGTGCACCCCATTTTCGTATCTCATTGTTTCTCTACATCTCATTCTGACTCAGCCAGCTTTATCTCTCGCTCTTTCTCGAGCACGTTCCCCTTTAGTCCCACCCTCAACTCTGACGTGATCGATCTCTCTGGTTCATTCTTTACCTCTTATGTTTCTATCCATCTGACCACTTCTCTCCCTCTATTTCTCTTTCTATTTTTCTCTCTCTCCCTCTGTTTCCCACTGTCTCAATCTCCCTCCCCCTCTCTCCCTCTCCCTCTCTTCCGTGGTGCACCTCTGTCCACTATTTTCTGACTCACACACACCAGGTGGTGATGATCAGAATTCTCAGCTAGGCTCCGTGTACAGCCGTCATTAGGGTTGCACATGATTACAAAGTATCACAAACCCTGCTCACCCAGCTCCACTAGAAAGGCCCTCACCTTGGGGTTCAATTCCTTTTTTTTCCATGTAAGTCTTGACGTTTGTTTTGAACAGAACATTTTAATAGTTAGCAACATGAAGGCTTCTCACAGACGCCTCCCCCCATCCTCCCCTCGCTCTTCTCTGCCCTCTGGTCCCCGCTGACTTCCCTCCCCACACCTCTGCCCGACTTACTTTATTCCTTTGGTGGTGATGGTGAGAGGGAAGCTTGCACTGCTGCTTCCTTTGCTGAATATGTTGTGTGAGGGAATCTTGTAATGTTGATGCCTTTTCCAAACCTGATCTGTGGGTGGGAATCCTGCGCTGCTGCTGCTTGTGCAATACATTTTAAATTTGAATGGAAGCCTGCCCTGTTCAGTATTATGTTGGATTGGATTTTGCATTTTACTGCCTGTGCTCTGTCCACATTGTTGAAGAGAACCAGCTTTAACATACTTCAGACAAAAAGTCACCCCAATTTTACTGTATGGATCAGAAACCCTACCAGTTTTACCAGAATCTGTATGGGAAATTTTGAAGCCACATTTTGGAGACGTATCCTTGGCATCCCAGGTTGTACACCAATTGTGCTCATTCGTAATGAACTCGGATTAACATTGCTATATGCACGATACCTATGGCAAATAATGTAGATTACCCCTGCTATCTGCGCAGGGAGTATTAATTCTATTAAAGACTAAGGAGGCGAGCATTATGCCTCATCTTCATTTATTTCTACTCTTCAGCAGTTCAACAAAACACATATAAACCATGAAAAGTGTAAAACCAATTTTTCTTTTTTTTTTTTTTTTAAACTACAACATCCCTGAGTCTCTGTAATCCATACCCTTTCCACTAGTCACACCCCACTTCCTGTGCTTGGACTCCTCCTCTGCTTTTACTCGCTCTGATAGTCGCTCAAGTCCATTAACTGATCCTCGCCAACGGTGCGAAGGCTCTTCTGAACTTTAAACTCAACTGCCGGTGCACTCCCGGTCTCCTGATACTCTCAGCTACGACACTGTCTTCAGCTATTCTTCTGATCTTCCCCTATGAAAACAGAATAGGAAATCTTAGGGTGGTGCGTATGTAGTGTACTCACTCATATAATGCATCGACATTTTATATAGTACATTACTCGGGAGGGAATTTAATGCTCGCCTCCTTAGTCTTCAATAGAATTAATACTCCCTGCGCAGATAGCAGGGGTAATCTACATTCTATGACAAGACTGGAGGCGAGCATTATGCTTGTTCAAAGCTTCCCCAACACTGTACTAGCCAGATTCTCTGTTGGCTTAAAGTAAAACTCTTTAAATGTACGATCGCTTGACCAGTCTGCTGCTAGCATTATTTCACTCAAGGGCACTCCCGCTCTTGCGGCTGACGATGCCATTGCACCTCTCACTGAATGAGCTCCATACGTGTCCACATTCACACCAGCTGCATGCATGACCTCTTTTACCCGTCTAGCTATGGTAGCTGATGCTACTGCGTGATAGGGTTTCCTGCGCGCTATTAACAACTGCGTAGTATTAGCTGCTCTATTCTCTGCTGTTCTGCTCTCGTATTCTTTAATACATCGTGCTACGCACCATTTCGAATTGTTCGGAAAATAAGGATAATGCACTGTGGAGGTGCCTGTCTTAGTTCTCCTGACTATGGAGAATGTGACTCCTTCCGGTCCGAAAGCTCGCCTGTTAATCTCTAGAGCTTTAACGTCTGACACTCGTTTGCATGAAATTAGACATAATAGCATAGCTAGTTTACCAGATAGTTGTTTAAGGGAAAGGTATTTATCTGTTGGCCAATCTGATAATAATCGTAATACTGCCGCCATGTCCCATGTTGTATTATATCTGGGCACTGGTGGCACTCTGAATTTCGCTCCTCTAACGAGCCTGACTACTGCGGGATGCTCTCCTGCTGGTACTCCTTCTGTTGGCATATGTCCCGCCGATATAGCTGATCTGTATACTCCTATCGTACGGAAAGCTCTTCCGTTCTGCAGTAAGTTCGCTAAGAAATTTAGAATTTCCACTACAGATGCTGAAACGGGATGAACACCTCTGTTCTTGAACCAGCTTGTCCATTTTGCCCAAGCTGCGTCGTAGCTCCTCCTAGTGGAAGGAGCCCAGGATTCTGCGATAAGCTGAGCTGCCTGCGCCGAAATTCCTGGCAGGGCCCAGCGTCTCCTGATATCCTGCACGCGACTAGCGGGAGTGTCCCTCTCACTCTCAGAGGATGACACAACCCAGCTGAGTCCGTGATCAATCGCTCTCCTTCGGGGAGGACTCTGGGTACGTCCGCTACTAGCTCCATCAGCGTTGGAAACCACACTTGTGACTTCCACAATGGTGCAACCAACACCAGTTCCGCTCTCTCCCTCTGACACTTCGCTAGAACTCTGCTCAACATCGCGAAGGGGGGAAAAGCGTAATGCGGACCTCCTGTCCACTCCTGCAGGAACGCATCTGTTCCTTGAGCTTCCGGATCCAGCCTCCAGCTGTAATAGAGGATCGTCTGAGCGTTGAGCCGAGAGGCGAAAAGGTCCATACGTAGTAGTCCCCATCTCCTGTCCAGCCTCTGAAACACTGCTGGGTCCAGTCTCCAATCGCTGGAGTCTGTCAGGTAACAAGAGTTCCAGTCTGCTACTACATTCAGTGAGCCTGGCAGGTACTCTGCCGTCACTGACGTCTCTGACTGTAGGCAAAAATGCCAGAAGTCCTTCGCTAGCTCCGCTAGCATCTTGGACCTCGTACCGCCTAGGTGGTTTATGTACCTTACTGCTGAAATGTTGTCCATCTTCAGCAGCACACAAGATTTCACTCTTCCTCTTGTGAAGGCCTTGATCGCGAACGATCCTGCCAGTAGCTCCAGGCAGTTTATGTGGAGACGGAGCTCCTCTTCGCTCCATTTGCCTCCGGTCTGTAGGGTCCCACATCTGGCTCCCCAAGCCCTTCAGGCTGGCGTCTGATTCTATTATCAGATCTGGCTTGTCTCCGAATATGGCACGCCCATTCCAGGCGTCCATATTCTTTAACCACCACTCTAGTTCTGTAATGGAGTCTTGATCTAGAGGTACCTGTTGGTGATACTTCAGACCCTGTTGTAGATGTTTTATCTTCAACCTCTGTAGTGCCCGGTAGTGCAGGGGCCCTGGGAATATGGCCTGAATAGATGCTGCTAATAGCCCAACTATCCTTGCCAATGTCCTGAGAGATATCAGTTGTTTCTCTAGGCATAATCTGATCTCCCTCTTTATGTCTTTCATCTTTCGAGCTGGCAGCTCCAGGGTCGCTTTCTTTGTGTCTAGTACAAACCCCAGGAAGTCTAACCTCTGAGCTGGTATGGTATCCGATTTCTCTGTGTTCACTAGAAATCCTAGAGAGACTAGAAGGTCTTGTACCCATCTCGTTTGGTATACCAGCACCTCTCGATCTTCTGCTAGGAGTAAAAGGTCGTCCAGATAGACGATCAGCCTGACGCCCTTCTCTCTGATCGCTGCCGCTACTGGTTTCATCAGCTTCGTAAATGCCCAGGGAGCCGAAGCAAGTCCGAATGGCATTGTCTTGAATTGCCAGAACTGTCCGTGCCAGCGGAAAACTAGGTATGGTCTGTACTCCTTGAGTACAGGCACTGTGAGATACGCGTCCTTTAGATCTAGGCGCGTCAGCCAGTCTGCTTCTCTTAGGGAGTCTCTGAGCTGATGTATGCCCTCCATCTTGAAGTGGCGATATATGATCCAACCGTTCAGCTCTTTGAGATTTATAACCGGGCGTACCTTCTCTTTCCTGTGCACCAGGAACATATTGCTCACGAACATGGGTGTCGTCTCGCATCTCTCTATCGCCTGCTTGTGAACTAATTGCGCTATCTCGCTGTCTAGGAGTGCTTGTTCCGCTTGCGCTAGTCTCTGACTCTGTGGCCTGTTCCGCTGAACTGGAGTCTCTATGAAATCTAGTCGCAGACCTCTGACGGTCTGCAATATCCAGGAATCGCCTGAAAGCTTGCGCCAACTCTCTAAAAACATGCGCGTCCTCCCCCCTACGGGAGGATACTGAATCGCTCTCACCTGGTGTAAACCCTTGACCTCGTCCTGATCCTCTGGACCTGCAGCCTCTCGGGAATCTCCCTCTGGACAAGAAGAATGTATCCTGGCTCTTGTTCTCGCAGTATTGAGCCCTGGGGTTCTGAGGCCTTCTCCCTCCTTGAGTGCGACCGGCTGCACGGCCTCTGGAGCGGCCGGTCCCTCCAAAAACTCTACTCGGGAATATTTTGTGGATCGATGCTTGGGCCTTCTCGAGAGAAGCGTATGTCCTGACGAATCGGCCCATCTCCTTCCCAAAAGTCTCCCCGAACAGGAGGCCCTGGGCTCCTTCTCCCGCTTCATACGATGAAAGATCGCTGAGCTTTGAATCTATTTTGAGTAAGAGGCCCTTCCTTCTCTCCGAAGCAATGGCACAATTCGCATTCCCAAGAAGACAGACTGCTCTCTGCGCCCATCCTGCGAGAGCTTCGGGGTCAACTTCTTCCCCCGTGTCCCTTGCTCTCTCCGCCAGGTCCATGATTTTTGCGAGAGGGCCTGCTAAGTCTAATACTTTTTCCTGGCAGCTTTTCCAGGACCTGTCAATACCCTTGCGTGGATCTTTACTTGTTTTTGATACGAATGTCAGCATCTTCGGATCGAGCTCGGGGGCTTCCGCTACTTTTCCCGGAAGATCTGGACGCTGGCACTTTGCCCGCAGTCGTTGTCTCACCTCCTTGTCTAGAGGCTTGCGTAATCTTGCTGCCATATATTGTGCTACTCGGGGGGGCGGTTGCCACTCAGTGGACCTCGGATTCCGTATACAATCTGGGTCAAACATATCCTCCTGCGGCTCCAGGAGGTGCTTCTCCTTTCGAGCTCTTTTGCCCCCACTGGGTTTCGCCCAGTCTTCTTCCTCTACCTCCTCGTCTTCTTGCGAGGCCTGATCGTCAACCTTCTCATCTTCCGAGTCAGGGTCTTCTCCTATATTTTCATCCCCTGGAGCGGGGGTCATGAGGTGTGGCACTGCCTGGCGTTGCAGATACGCTTCTTTCAGCTTCGCGAACGCGTCAGGCACCTCTGGGGCCTTATCTTCTGCCCCTTCCAAAGAACCCCGGGGGTCGTCAGAGGATTTCCTCTTGAGGGCCAGTATACTCCCCTTGTGTTCCTCTTTCAAGGGATCCGTGGGCGTGCGCTTCCAGTCTTTGGTGCTGCTACTAGGCTGTGAAAGCATAGCCTCCAGCGTCTCCAGCCTCTCCTGTAGGGGTCTGACGCCCTCTGCCACTGCATCAATAAGGGAGCTTCCTAGCACTTTCTTAAAGCTGGCAGCAAGGTCCTGACACTGCTCCTCCTCGCTCCACTCAAATTCTGACATTTTTGGTGTGCTTGTGCCTAAAATACCTGAACCAGGTGTCTTAGCACGCCCACTGTCCCTTCTTGATGATTCAGTCAGTAAAGTCGTTTTACTCTTTGCACACTTTTTTTTTTTTTTTCTTTTCAGTGGCTTCACCTTAAAAGTAATCACTTTGTGGATCCTGTGAAGCCCTCTTCTCTCCCGCGCCACTCCTCTGCTAATTAGCAGTGCAAGAGCCCTGCAGACTCCTGGCCTCTGCAGCTCCTTATCACGTGGACTGCTGTCCCTCTATGTGCTCCCTAGGAAACACGGCGCTCGCGATCGTTATGACCGCTGTATTATGAAAAGGTCTCTTAATTGAGATCAATAATAACGTCCTGCTCGCACGAGCGTACTGTTGCCGGTGTGCTCTGCAGATAACGGTGCATCAATGAGGCGTCTTGCAACGCGTGTCATACGCGTCTAACTCCTCCCACCCGCGGGTGGGGGCTAACGCTTAAGAGCGTTGTGTTCTCCACTTGGTTCGCGGCAGCTCCGCCGACCCGCGGGTGGGGGCTGCCTGGGGAGCACTCTGGCCGCGATACGTGTTTCGCGGGAGCCGGCTCCGCCTCGAGGGTGGGGGCCTGCTCTCGGATGCCGCCCGCCTCGCGAACAAACTCCTGCCTGAGATACACTTCGGGGATTCTCCCGCGTAATACTCGCACCGTCACGAGCGCCCAAACTTCTATGTTAATGCGTCGCCTGTTCCATAAAACTACGCGCATAACATTATGAAAACTACTACCATTACTATGTATATAAACCTTTTTTTTTCACACGCTATATAAGCGCCTCCTCTTTTTCACACACATACTGTGCCTTGACTATCCTTGATATTAGTCTCCCACTCAAACCCAGTCAATACATTCACTGACATGCGGAGAAGGAAGAAATTGTACTTATCTGCTTGAAGAGCAGTAAAAGAAGAGGAGGAGTCCAAGCACAGGAAGTGGGTTGTGACTGGTGGAAAGGGCATGGACTACAGAGACTCAGGGATGTTGTAGTTTTAAAAAAAAAAAAAAAAAAGAAAAGTTGGTTTTACACTTTTCATGGTTTATATGTGTTTTGTTGAACTGCTGAAGAGTAGAAATAAATGAAGATGAAGCATAATGCTCGCCTCCAGTCTTGTCATAGAATAAACGTGTTTAGAAAGTGCCTTCTAGCATATGCTTCAGACATGCTGATAGGGTCCTTCGCTCGTTACCTTCTGCAATCTAAAGATCATTTTGCAATAAACTGGCATCAAGAAGTAATACATGCTCTGGCCTATGTGGATGTGTCAATTAAAGTGTTAACACAAAATCCTTCATGTGTTAAAACAAAGCTATTCCAATGGGATAGGGCAAGAAATAGATCTACCTGCCTTTAGTACCAAGATTTTGACGGCAACGTATTTATACATAAAAAATATAGTCTACCAGAATCCTATATGATTAAATCTCCATCCTTGAGTCACAGATCAGACTTCCTAAGAATAAGATTAAACCTATGGCCAACACAAGAGGTCCTGGCCAAACGTAAGATCATTCCATCACAAGAAAAATGTTGCTGAGTATGCAAAAATGAAAGACAAGTAGAAACTCTAAGACATTTAATAGTAGATTACCAAGCTTTATGTAACGAAAGACTACCATACTTAAAACCTCAATTGGAGGAACATAGCGATGTATCTATGGATACTCTGTGGTTAATGATTATGTCTGGGTTATCCTTACCTTTGAGAATTGGCACCATTCGTTTTTTAAAAACCATACCAGAGCTAAATATCCATACGGAAAAAAATGAAATGAATTGTGATACTGTATTATTTTTATTTTAAGGCAAACTTGATAATAAGTGTAATATTATGTATAATTTTTTAATTTTGAATTTGATTATTATGTTCTTTTTTGTTTTGTCTTTTTATTCCTTGATTATAACTGTATGAAAAATTGTAAAGGTGACTAATCTCAGCTAAACAATAATAAAAAATAAAATAAAAATAAAGAAGAGAACCGTGCAATGTTGTCACCTCTGCTGCACCTTTTGTGTGAAGTATGGTATGACTGCTGCTGTCTAAGCTATACTTGTTTTACTGCTGAGAGCCTTAAACTGCTGCCGTCTGTGCTGGATCAATGGTGCAATGGAAGCATTCACTGCTGCTATGTGTGCTATTGGAAGTTATGACTCAATGAAACATCAATTGATACTGAATGCCTGAATATGTTTATTTATTTATTTTTATTTTTATGATTATAATGTGCCAGCAGCCCGCAGGCATCGGGGCGCAACAGAGACCCAAGAGGACAACAGAAAGACGGGACAATAATCATCGGACAAATTCAAGAATCACTGAAAGGCATGTCTGTCAATGTCAATGTCTAGGGAACATTGGCATCTGTTCTGTTCAGGAGAAGCTTGTATTGCTTCTGCCTGTGCTGTACTTGACACATGGGAAGGAAGCTTGCAATGTATATGCTTATGAATGAATGAATAAATGAACGAACGAACGAACGAACGAACGAACGAACGAACGAAAGAACGGATGTCGTGGGTGAGAACGTCACACCAGTCGGTAAGAGGATTGTGTCCAAAGTGATGTTTTCTTTCATAATGCTCACAGAGATCTCATATGTAAAAATAAGAAATGATAGGTATTATTACTGGCATTAGGGCAAAATCAATATGAGTGTTATTGTATGTGGATACTGACATGTGGTGGCACAACCTGCATGGACATACTTTCTGACAGTGGCATTATTACTGGCATGATGGTCAAATCAAAGTGAGTATATTGCTTTTATTGGCCTACATTAGCACTGCTTCCATGAACATGGTTGTTACAGTGCCATTATTACTGCCATTATGCACAAAGCAACGTGAGTGTTCTGGAACTAGCCTATATTACTACACCCTGCATGAACATGGTTTCTTACAATGGCATTATTACTAGCATTAAAGGGCAAAGCAACATCAGAGTGATGATACTGGCTTGTACTGGAAGTATTACAGTTATTATGGGTAACCAAACGTGAACATTCCTACTTGGGGATAGTGCATATTAGGGCACAGCAAGAAATGAATTGTCTTCTTACAGCAGCATTACTGGCATTATGGGCAAAGTCAACATGAGTGTCTTCTTGTGTAGCAATAGCAGGATTTACTGGCAGAGGTGGCATGGCATTGCTTTCTTACAATGGTAAAAAGTGTAGTTTTGGTAACAGTCAGCATGAAAATGTCTTCTTACACTGGCAGAATACTGGCATATATTGTTTGAAAAGGCACCATGAAAATGTTTTGGAAAATGGTCCTGTGAACTTTTGGTGACTTGGCATCTTTGGTATTCTTTTCATACATTACCCTATGAAAACAATTATACATTGTATGGCTTTTAATCTATTTTTTCACCAAACGTGTGCTGTAAAATGCATTATTTTTAGCCATTATTTAAATCCCTTAAATCCACCTGGCTTGGTTCGGGCTCCGTCGCTGCACTCGGTCGCTGCATTCGGTCGCTCGTGCAGATTTGTTGTCATTATTTACACACGTCCATTGAAAAAACTCTCCAACCGGCATTGCCAAAGAAGTGAAGAAGGGGAGACAGAAAGGTTGGTGGTCAGAAGGAGAGTCCCAGGTGGGGGAGGAAGAAACACAGAGGGAGTTGGAAAGAGAATGGCAAGAGGGGGAGAATGAGATAATACTAGAACATGAGGATAGGGGTACATGAGCAGCCGGCCATTCCTGGAAGCGGTCAGGTGGACTAGGGTGGTCCATGGCAGGCATTGAAGGTGGCAGGAGGAATGATGCTACGCTGAGGGTGAGGAGGATTATAACAGGAATAACACGGGTGAAAGGAGGTCAACCCTAGGACCCCAGAGAGAGTGAGATAATGGGTTGGAGAAGGAGGATAGGACCCCCAACTCTACTTTGCACAACATCAAACAACAAGGGCCCAGCAGAGGGGAACATCAAATGGTCTGTGGGACCAGGGAAGCCAATGTCTAATTGCACTGAGAGGTCTGATGTGGACTTTGTTGCTGTAGATAGTTAGTTGTTTGATATGGGATACCAGAAAGCCCACAGCATCGTGTTTTGAACAAATGCCTGGACTATTGAGCACGCTGAAAACAGACTTGATGGAATCACACTACGTCCCCAGAAAAAGGTGGGTACTGGATTGACAATGGCCATCTTTTATTTCTTGTAACCGCAAGAGGGACACCCATCCATTTATTTGCATTTACTCCTTAGGTACCTTGAACACCTTTCAATGCCACATTTGTCTTCTACTTACAATACAAGAGTTATCTGTGTCCTGGGCTAATTCCTGATCACAGTGACCTTCTTGACAGCAAGATAAAACATAATAGACCTTGCCCATTGACCTGTAAGGCTACATGGTTTTCAGAATCTAAAACTAAAACGGAATAAATGCAATTATTAGCCATTCTAACTTAAAATGCATTGTACCCCCTTTAATGAACCTCTTCTGAATAGTTGTCACTGTCAGTGAATGAAGGCCAGAGCCCTCATTGACATTACTGAACATGTGCATAAATCAGTGAATGAATTATTCCATGTTATAATTCTGGTTAATAAGTTTGTACAATTTTGCAGTGGAATCACAAGCATGCTCTTTTAAAAGCAGCATAACCAATAAGATCATCTCTACCAATGACCCCATTGACCCCATTGACTTGCCTTTCACAAGTAGAGTTTGGATAGTCCTGTCTTCTAAAATCACTGAGATTAATTTCAAAGACATTATTCTCTCGGAGGATGAGATTCCAAAGCCAAATATACCTTTGATAGTCCTGCAATATAATACTTGAAACTGAGCCCTATGTAGATCTGGACTCTGCCTCCAATGACTTACCCCACGCAACATTATCTTTCTCGCTATAACCTGGTGAGGATTGCAACCTCCCAATTAAAGAGCTACATTGAAAGTGATAGTGTATTTGGGAACCTGCAGATCCAGAGTCTAAGTTTCTAGAGACACAGAATCAACCAGATTTAATGGGAAACATAACTCCAATAGAATACAGTTAAAGACAAAGGGTTCTGAAGGGTGGCCTTCAGAAATCCTCTGATGTACTAAAATATTTTTTAGAAACGTTAAGAAACAATTAGAAAGTTTGCTGGAATATCAGATCATACCATAGCAAAAAATGGTTTAGACAATTCCTTTCTGTTAGCAACATCTATTTTAAATAAGCACAAACACCAGGGCACACCTATGTTTTGGAAGAAAACTCACAAGATGGGTTTTTATGGTAACCTTTTAGAGATTAAGGTTTGTTTGAGGTGCGAAGAGCAAAACTCAACCTTGGCAACTAGGTTGGATAAATGAAAGAACAAAAAGTGGTTGGTTGTTCGAAACCGAGCGTGAATTTCGTTGATGTCACAATTGAAATAACCAGCACAGGACTTAAAACTCAAATCTATGGGAAACCAACTGATGTGAACAGCACCCTTCAGTTTCAAAGTTTCCACCCAAAACATTTAAAAGAAAACCTACCATACAGCCAACTACTCAGGGTCAAAATAATCACATCAGAAGTAGACAGGCTACAGGATGAGTACACCACTATGAAGTCCAGATTCAAAGATAGGAGTTTTCCAGAGGATCTGATCAACAAAGCCATACTAAGAACGGAAGCACAAAGCCGCGAAGACCTATTAGAGCCAAAGATCAAAAATGAAAGAACCACCTTAATTCATTCACTGAAGAACTCTAGTCAGAGTTTTCAGATCAAGCGGATTATACACAAAAACTGGGATATAATCAAAACAGGCCCACAATTGAATCGCCTCTTCCCGGAACCCCCGATGCTAGCATACAAACAAGGAAAAAACTTTTGTGACAAATGATCAAAGCAGAAAAACAGAAACCAAATAACCAACCACTCATGTCCAAACCCAAAAATGATACTTACCCTTGTCTCAATTGCCAACATTGCTCTAATGTAATAAAAGGAGATCATATTCGACATGGCAATACTGGGAAGAAAATTCATCTTAAACAATTTGCAACTTGTGATTCCAAAAATGTAATTTATGCTCTGCGCTGTCCCTGTGGGAAATACTACGTAGGGAAGTCTACCAGAAAGGCCAAGGAACGATGGACTGAGCACAAGTCTAATATTTGCACCAAAAACATCAAATCCTCAGTGTATAGACATTTTAGAGACCACCAACATACAGTGGCTCAAATGAGGATGGTGATACTAGAAGTAGTACATCCACTTCCCAGAGGAGGAGATCTACAAAGACTGCTTTCACAGAGAGAACTTTTTTGGATACATTGCCTAGACTCACTCACTCCCCTTGGTATGAATGAGGACTACTATCTAGGACCCTACCTGTGATGAATATTCCATTTTACCACAAGTTCCCATGATCACTCATTAGGATTACATTACCCTCTGCTATGGTGAAATTTCAGTGTTAAACTCACCTGCATATGTTTTACAAAATACACCTCATTTAGTGGATGATGTTGTTTAGGATTGCATTCCCTTTGCTATGACCAAATCCCTGTGTAATATGCACTTGCATTTGTTTTAGAAATTACACCTAAGATGGTGGAGGTTATTATTGTTTTGACAAAAATTGTTAACATTAAGGTCACCTTGTGGAGATATGCTATATCTGATTTGGAAATGTTTAAAAATGTTACCACATACGGTGGAATATATATGTGAACAAGGTGTCATTTGTTTTTTGCATGTTAGATAAGTGTTAATTATGCAAACAGACGCCTGTTACTCTAAAGCCAATGTACACCTAGAGGACTACTAGTTTCTACGGACTAGACTCCACCATATCTCCTCTCACGCAAACTTTCTTCACATCCATATAGGTATGGGTTACTTATTCTCTCCTCTACTTTCCTCGTCATATTCTGCGCATGAGCGGTGATTTTGTATACATAAATTCATACTACAGCCTTTCCGTGTCATCAGATTCATGACGTATCTCTATTTTTACTCATATTTTTATGCTGATTTACACGCCTCTTCTCCCATTGTTAAAAATACGTCTTTACATTTTCCTTACTCCAAATTCAGTCTATTCTCCATCCCGCGCATGCACGGTTATTTTGTTGTCATGGAATTCTGACGCCGACTTTTCCATGTCGTCAGATCCATGACGTGGCCCAATCGTTTAGTCTTGGTGTTACGCATGCGCGTAGAGACGGTTCCCTACGCGCATGTTTTGTGCATACATCATTCAAGTATCAGGTATTTAAGAAGGCGCTCATTGAGTGTACCGCATCCTCCTCTGGTGGGACGCGGCGCACCATGATCGCTTGCACGGACTCTCTGAACAGTATCAAGTAAGTGCAATGACTGATTCTGTCAGTCTTACCAGTACATTCTCTTCATCTTAATAAGCTTTGCTTATCCTTCTCTCCCCTTTTAGATGACTTTACTCATTTGAAGTACCGACTACTGAGTGTTATCTTTTGAAAGATCCCTCTTTATCTTGCATGGATCCGTCCATCAGGACTTTTTCTGAACTTGTTGTAAGTAGAGACTTTGCTTCTCTTCTCTCTCCTTAGCGTTACTCCTCTCACTACTTAGGGTTTACACATGTTTCATTTCTTTAGCATTGAGATGAAAGATCATTCCAGAGCTTCCACTTTATGTTCCATTGGATACTTTTTTTCAACTATGTGACCACCATAGTTGGTAAGTTACATTGTTCAATCTTTCCTCCATTTTGTCAAATTTCTCTTTCTACCTTCCTAGGACCCCTCTTTTTTACAGACTAGATTGGTTAGAAGCCATGTTTAAAATCCTCTTAGCAGGATTATCTAATGCTACTGCAGTTAGAAATAGCTGACTATATCTCACTAGCTTTACCATACTTGTTGAATACATCTGACATTTAATTAGTTGTTGTTTTGTATTGAATAAATAATGATAGTAATGAAATTGTAATGCACACTACATATGCATCTATACTAAGATGCACTTTTTTCTTTTTCAAGAATTTTGTGAAATATGATTCTGCCCCTGAAGAAGAGTTTATACTCGAAACGCGTTGGGCCTAAAAACTCTGTATAAATAAATGTATGAATTGTTTTTTACATGAAATCTTGTGAGCTGGGTATTTACTCCTACTGCCCCACCAACTGAACTATGGACTGCATTTAATGCATCAAATTGTTAATGAGAAATTATATATAAATAACACTGAATTACTGATCTGCTCCACAGATACCAGATAGTGTGCAGGGGACGGGAATTCCTACATCTCTAGGAACAACCACTTTTTGTTCTAGCAACATCTATTTCACCAGGAATTGCCCCATCAAAGCCAGTGGGGCATTCTTTGGGATTAAAACTATACGCATTGATGCTCAAAAGTTATGCCACACCAAACCAGCATGGTTGAAAACCTTCCCATACACCTGTGAAAGATTGGGTACCATGGTTCAAACAATTGTTTAATCCACATCACGTGGATGAAAGTCTCATCAATGGGGTGACCCTAAAATCAACTTCGTCCCAGGATGTCATCAAACTGACCATTGCTGCTTTTTCTTTAATATGCTTCTGGTAAATTGTATTTTTTTACACCTGTTATTGATTTATACTTGATTTATAGTTTAATTTGATTTATTTTAACCCCTGTTTTAACTCTTTCACTTGTTAACTATTCACTATTTTTATTTATCCCCTGATATTTGTTGGTGCATATTCTTATTAGTTTTTTTATGTGTGCATGTTTATGTGATACTGCACACACTCTCGCAGATGCAGTTCTGTTTCTACCCTTGATATACTACACATTCCAGCTGAAACAAAGCATTCTGTATCAGGGCAAATCGAGCATTGTGTGTCAGCCGGTATGCCAACAAATATTGATGACAAGTACAGTATACATTAGTACTGTACCTGTAATCTGGGTAATAACAAATTCACAGTTCTTCCAGCGTTGCATGTTAAAGTATAGCACCAACATTACCCTGCCAGGAACACATATAGCAGCGTTCTTGTGCCCTAAGATTTAAAGGATGGCTGAGCGATAGCACAAAATGTGTTTCTCTCGATCCTCTGTCACATCCCGCCCTGATGCTGCCCATGCACCACCAAATTTAATTATCTTGCCTCTAACTGATTTTACAGCAAAACAGCATTTCCATACCTGACTTTTGAAGAGGGAAAATCTGAGTGTCCCTTCCCTCCTGATAGGGCCCCTAACCGGAAGAAGCACTCCTGACAGAACATCTATCGAAAATCCGAGATTGCACGCGGTCCCACCGCTCACAATGTAAGCTCACATAACGACAGACATCCAGCCATCCGCCTTTTCAATCCCACGATGGCAAGAGCCATCACATCTAACGACAACCAAGACCGAGCTGGAGACGAATATATGGACCAACTCGATTGGCATCCCTGCAAGCCATGCTGCAGGTCTTTAGATACTTCATGATGACATAGCAGCGTTAGACAGGAAGCACACGTGCAGTAGGCACAATGGAGACACTCACACACTAATCCACACGAAGAACATACGCGTACAGTTCTATGAGCTAGAGGACAGTGACACACATCCTGTCTGCACGTTTGTTGTTTTTCATATAGGCCGCTATCGCACTGCAGAAACGCAAGATGCCAGAAGAGCTTGTGTATACGCTTGCAGATGTTACTCGCCGTTTACTCTATGGATGGACAGCAGCACTCAAGGGACCTGACCACTCATTGCATACTTTAACCCTTGAACAATCATATTGGAAGAATAACTAGAAATGATATAGGCCTCAGAGCAATCCAGCACACTAAACTCCCTTTACAGAGATCTCGACGCTGCAAGCTGCTGAGCAAGCAGAATCGCCCTGGAAGGGACTGCCACCGCCAAGGCCATAATGTTGCAAGTGACATTCCGCACTCAGGGTGCCATGATGGGCCCAGCTACAAGGCAGTATACCTCAAGCTAAAATACAAACCAAATTGAAGTAATTCGACTTCCCTAGCGGTCTCCTCACATGTGATCTGGCCGACCTGATATGATGCCAAGACCTGGAAGTTGGAAAGATGCAGCCATCTCACGTCTGAGACTGAACCTTGCCACATAATTGCAACAATTCATCTACAAAATGCGCTTGGACTGGACTGCTCTCATGGCATTAGCAAAGACCTCATTGTTACACACTGTCACATAGCCACATCTTGTTGATACACATTATACGAGAGCAGGTGTCTCCCGGGCTGGGAACAATGATGGTCCCAGGCTTTGGGGCCTGTGGACTGACCAATCCGTACACTGGGGAACAGGGGCTGGCGGCCGGAATCTCTAGCCAATCATCAGGGGTTCTAATGTAACATTTTTCAGGTATCAATTTTTAGGGATGAACCAAATACACCACCTGACACCGTGACCACCAATAACAAACTGCCCTATATGTCTCCATACAGGACCTACCACTCTGGGAGCCAATAGAGAGTGGCGTTAGGTTCAGGGAAGGATTTTGGTAAGTGACGACGATTGTGACGTCACAAGTGTACCAAAAGTGCCTGCAAGCCTGAAATTGTTGAGAATGTACGTGGATGGAACTTGATGCCTAGAACATTATCCCTGCTCATTTGATATAATAAAGCGGCAGTTATCCTTTGCTCCTTGTGTGGACCTTGACTTCTTTGGGACATTGGAGGGAGTTAGGGCCCTCCGTGAGCAGGAGGTGTGCGGACCATAGGTACGGCTGTGTCGACCCCAGAATTTACCCTAACACTTCAATCCCCTTGGCATTTATTTATTTATTTTTAACTTGTATCACGCGCCACATGCCGATAGACCACAAAACTCTAACACAAAAGACAAACATACCAAACATAATAATATATATATACATAAATGAGTGTCAAGGACCAATCTCAATTACAGATAGTAATGCTAGTAAAGAAATTGAAGCACAATTTACCAGATAAATAAGTATACATCAGATCGACTATCAGTCTCAAATTAGAAGGACCCCTCGGTAAGTATTGACACATGTATACAAATAATGGCAAATTGCTAGTCCCACATCCCACCAAGACACAATCCCTATCTTTATGGGCACACCAGTCCTGGACCTCAAACCTGCGGAGGACCTTCAGGTCAGAGGATCTAACAACCCCAGCCCTGTTCTCTGATGAAGCCATGGCAGAACTTCATCACATAAGGCTTCTTTGGGTTCTTTTCCACCTGGCTTCTCAATATTAGTGATAAAAAAGTTTCTACACTCCATAAAACAGTCTCTTACAGTTTTATCTTTTATCACCGGCGTTTGGGATTTTCCTATTCGAAAACTTTGAGGAATGCACAAGTTATTTTTAGCAATCGCTAGACTTGAGGGACCGAGCAATACCGGTGTGGATTTATCCACAGCATCAGAGGGCGTAAAATGTGAAGCATACGATCATCCAGCAGTAGTCGGTAGTGAGAAGGATGTAACTAACTTCAAATTAGGCATGACCTTAGATTTCAAACAGTCAGGATCGGTCAACATGGTCTGCGAGGACTGGTCCATTCCCTCTGATTGTAGATCAGTTTGGCAATAATCATCTTTTCCATCAGAAGGACATTGCACCATTGGAGAAGGTAGTGGGTCTGTTTGGCAGGTATTATCCATGCTTGCTATAGGATGTTTTCCAGCACAGTTTTCCACGGAGTCAACCCACGTACAAAAATCAGAGAAACTGGTACAGAGATTCAATTCCTTAGTTAGATTGCTGCCCCTAAGTACCAACCAGTGTGCAAGAGAATTGAGAACCTGGGGCGGTTCCTCAAAACTTAAAGAAGCTTGTACCGTAAGGTCTTCATTAACCTTTTTTACTTCTACGCCAGTAGGGTGGAATACCCTATCGGGGGATAGGGGGGGGGGTCGGGGGATGGGGGAGGTCATTGTAGCTTTCCAAGTTGGTTTCTTGACAGGACAATGTCTCGCTTGCCTTATAAACACCGGGAGCCGGGAGCCACTTCAGAAAACTTATACAAATCTAAGGGCATTTCTGGGCTCCTAACCTGTAGTCTCATTCTCCTACGTGTGCTTAGTGCAAGGACCTCAGAGAGGCGGTCTCTGTTTGCCATTGGAGATTTGGCCATGGCACCTTGCTCGGCAGAGATCAGATCAGGATTTATTAGATGACAAAGAGATTTTTTAATGACATGTCTTCATTTTACAGGCATACTGCAAGAACGTTATTGAGCTCCATCCAAATTGTACAGTATACTTTTGGCATGAACTTACCAAATAAGAGGCTATGCCAACTTAACCTTAACCCCCCCTTCTCCAGAATACCGACAGTACCGCCAACTCACCAAAATAATTGGAGGAGACAGGGCAGCCAAAATACAGGGCCCTTAAATTCCAACCCCCACCCGGCAGATAGCACACTCCCACGGGGTACCTGGAACATCACATGCACCCCTTAACTGGAGCTCTACAGTGCTACGACTCCAACCGTGAGACAGGACAGGCTGCCGAGCTCAGCATGGAAGCAAGAACCGGGTCAGAGGAACGGACCCTACAATGTCAGAGGGAACGTCTAACTGCACTAGCAACAGAAGTTGCATCCGCTTCCGATGTTATGTGTCCCCACAAATCCTACAGACCCTTCATGTATTGACTTTAGTTATGTCCCTTCAACAGATCCTTCGTCATTGGATGATTGTGGCCAGGCGCCATAGACTTTAACCTTTCCCTCTGGCACTGTTGGGTTATCATTCCAGTTGTTTCACTTTGGTTGCCTATGAACATGATTGTAATCCTGTCTCCATGGACATCACAGTTGCTCTAGTCACCAGTGGTTGCTAATTATTTCCAACCCTCTCCCGACTGGATGTTTGGCTGCCACTCAGTGTCTGTGGTTATGGATGGTAGGGTGTAGGAAGTGAGGCCCAGTAAAAGCAGTACACACCTTTCGTCAGAAAAAAGTATGTAGACATGATTTATCAATTATAGACTTTAGGTTTTTTCTGAGCAGGTGCCTCTACAGTACTTTATTTCCATGTACGTAAATTATGACATTACAAAGTGATTAATTATAGACTACAGGAGTATTTTAGAGCAGGTGGCCCTACAATACTTTATTTATATGTGGGTACCATGTACCATTACATTTTAATTTATTATAAATTACAGATTAGCAGCAGCTGTTGGTTTGACAGACAAGAACTAGTTTTGATTGGCAGATTTATGTTCACTTGTTGAGCATGCCACGTATTTGTGTTATCAGGGCGCAATACTCACAGACTGAGATGTCATACCTGAACACCACAAACTATAACCCAACATTAGGGGCTGACTCTGGGATCTGCAGCTTTGGACTTTTACATGTTTTGATCTACAACACCCTGCAGCCCTAGCAGCATCGTCACTGGTGCAGGATCAAGGCAGCTATGAACCAAAACAATAGGAGTGCCGCAGGTTTGCAGACCCCTGCACAATGTAACTCTTACAAATATGGGGTATGCCTCCTGCAGACACATCAGGTGCAGGGTGTGCACTGCTCTCCTAGGGCCTGGGGCTTTTGTATCAGGATTCCTCATCTGTGCATCTTACAGTAGCTGCCAATACAAACTAATATGCACACTATTTCTACACTGATCATTGGAAAGGGTTGTAACAGTGCACCCTGCTTCATTGATATCTCCCATGCACATAGGTCATGTCCTATGCCCTACCTGTGTCCAGGAACAGCAAAGGAAGGACTCCAAATGACTCTGAAAGACACTGATTGCGTTATCTCTTTTGAAGCCAGTTGTACAATGTTTACAAAATATCATTCTTGTGTCTATTATAGAGATTTGCGGAAGGTGCAATTGCACACATTTATAGCTTCATGTTTGTGTCATCAAAGATACAGTTGACATACTGCATAACTTACCTGTCCTTCTTCTTAGTGGACTGGCTCTCCTAACAGGCTGGAAAATACATCCACTGTCTATACTCGACCCGTCTGTTCAGGACCCCAGCATGCAATAGAGACAGAACTGATCAAATATTAAACAACTCTAGGAGTTTACATATAGTAATGTTTTAGTTCCTATATGAGTTTAGAGGTCACAAGAAATAGAAAGTACATGGCCATTGCATGGATGCAGGATACAGAGTATAGGCACCTGAAGCTACAGTATGTGGAAAGTGCACATACAGAGGGCCCTACTATATCATAGATTCAGAGCCGATTGGCAGAATAAAATGACAGCACACACAGGCATTCCTCGCTTGAGTCCAACACCCCATCCTTCATTGACGTGCACCTGACTTAACCCAAAAGTTAGAAGACAGCTGTAATTAGCTTATGAATGTATCTGCAACAAGGACAATGTCCCATGAAGCCCAGTCACTATTCTGCTGTACCACAGTTGCTGCACCTTCACTATTCCATGTCTAGGGAACCACGAGTTTCAACAAGACATAAGTCCTGCCATGGAAACCCACCTTTGATCTCCCACAAATTGGATGGCCTTTCCTGCCGCCGAAAGCGACAGTGGGACCCGACACCTAGGCACTCTGAAAAGGCGTGACCTAAGCTGGTGAAAGAGGCATGGGAGAACAAGATGCTCAGCTTTGCATTTAGTAGATACAACACTGGCTAGCCAAAATAATGATGTCATGTCATGTTATGTTACTGGGAATTATAATGGTCTTCTCAACACTGAAACACTCTCTTAGTGCTGCCTTTGGAGTTCTTGATAAACGTGTTCTGCATACATTCTGCGTTCATTATTAAACGTTTTTCTTATGTTATGTAATTTCGCTGGGATTTATGTCATACTGTTCACCAACATTTAGGGACTCTGGCATCCCCGCTCTTCTCTCTCTCTCTCTCTCTCTCTCTCTCTCTCTCTCTCTCTCTCTCTCTCTCTGTCTCTCTCTGTCTCTATCTCTATCTCTCTGGCTCTACATATATGTTTCTAGGTCTCTCTCTCTCTCTCTTTATGGGCCCTCTCTTTCTTGCAGTCTCTATGACTCTGCCAGTATAGTTGTTGTCATCTGTGTGTGTGTGTCCCTCTATTCTTGGCGAAACTCTCCCTCTTTCCTCTGTACTGTTCCTTTTTTACAATGTGTTCTGTTAGGATGATATTGCAACATATGTATTTATTTTTAATTGTGATACGGCGTATTACTAAAACCTTTCACAAAGTCCAACAACAAATACAATAAGATCACAATTTAAATAATAATTATTGAACAATATCATCGCGTCATGATTGTCTATAAAACCTGAATTCTGATAGTGGCTGTCAACGTTAAAACATCACATGTAAAACAACAAACTAGATCAGATCGATTTTGTCAATTAAAATACTCGTTGCCAAAGTGTGATACAGAATAAAATGCTTACATTTTGACATCCAAATATTGTATGATAACTTATTGTAATAACTGCTCCAGATCTTTAAAGTGCTCTATGCCAAATGCAAACAAATTAAAGTAACCAAGTACGAGTAACCCGATGGTATACGTTCACTACGTAGGTGGCCATGAAGGCATACGTTTCCCCAAGCATAGATCAAAATTATTGCATCTCGTATAGGGAAACTTGTATTCTTTCTAACCTTTAAAGTGCACTCTGCCTGAATAATATATAGGGTAGAAATACTTAAATTTGGATATCCATTCTTTCAAAGATCATAGTTAGGAATCTTTACGGCACTCTTATATTAGAAACACTGTGTCCGTCCATTAATGTTGACCACAGCAATTCTCCTGCAGACTCCAAAAATGTATTAACAAATCGGCTAAGGTGTAACGTCATTAGATCTTTTATAGCTGTACAAAAGGTAACCAAGTTGTCGATGAATACGCCATGCATATTGTAGAAACGAGAGGAGTATGTTATTTATGGTGTCTGCTTCTCCCTTGATCCTACGCCTTCCCTGCCGCTATACCACAAATTTGAGGAACGCTATTCACTAAAACAGCCCTATTGACCTTACCCTGGAACAATAGAAGAAGAGGTAAATCTTCAATCTCAAGAAGAAATCAACCTGCTGGGCCTCATTACACAGTAAGCGGTGGACCAAGGTGCTGGTAAAATACCAGCACCGCCTTGGAGGAAAGGGGAATTACCGCCCTATTCCAAGGTTGGCGGGGCGGTAATTCCCCCTTCCCCCATTGTCCTTCCCCATTCCCATTTTTGCTCCATAGGGCATAATGGGAATGGGGAAGGTGCAAATTGCAGTACCGTAATTAGCACCCTGGTCCCTTTGCGGGTTGGTACTTTAACGCCTGCTAAAAAGCAGGCGTTAAAGTACCAACCCGCAAAGGGACCTCGTAATCAGGCAGTAAGGGTTTACCGGTACCGGTGCCCTTACCGGTACCGGTAAACCCTTACCGCCTACCGTGTAATGAGGCCAGCTGTGTCTGAAGATGTGCATTTAGACATGAAGAATATTACCTGCACCATATAGACATGAGAAACATAACCTAATCAATGTATGTGCTGAAATGCAACATAAACGATATACACATATAGCTTGCTAAATGTAAAAATGCAACGGTAACGAGTGGCCACCTTGAATACAATGGACGGCAAAGCCACGTTGGAGTAAATGGGAAGCCTCAAAGAAGTGTTGTAGGCTGCTGGGAAACTCGATTTGCTGAATTAGCTGAGAATACAGACCTGTGCAGGGCAGACAGTGGCTGCACAGCCCCCTCCAAGGTTAGTGCAGACGAGGGAGGTTTGGATAGCTCCAAAGAAGAACAGAAGATAATAATTCCCAAGACTAAGCTTAGATTAGGTAAGAACAGACAGCCTTTGAATGCCAGGTGCTGGCTAATTAAAGGTTTACTACTCAGGGATGTTATTTCACCAAAATGCCAGGGGTAGCGGAAGTGCCATCACATGAACCGTGACCTCTGATGACATCACAGGAAGTCATGTTACTGGACCATACCCCCAAGTGACATCATGGGAAGTGATGGCACACAACTTTCACCCCTTGACAAAACAGGAAATAGCAACACATAGCATTGTTCCTCAGTACACCAAGAAAAATATGGTTATGATATCATTGTAATATGATGTATATTCCATACAAGAATGGATCAACACGTGTAGCGTTAATATCAGTGTGTACAGACCCTTATTACCAAATTACTTTGAATGTAAGCAGACATCCAACACAAAAACCTGGACTATTGTACATCACTCGAGCTAAACTGTAAACAGACATTTTCGAATAGGCCTAAACCCCAAAGCACAGACATCCAGTCCCTGCCAAGTGTCTGGCCACAGACTTGAAACAGCAACTGACCAAGACAAGTCCAACCAGAAAAACGATTGGCTGGAGGGTTGCCCAGATCTGCGCCAGTGGTTATGAATGATTTGAAACCTTCAAGCCATCACCTTTCTGTTTTGCTTATTTGGTAAGTAACCCACAGTTTTTTTGTTACATAGGAGAAAGAGGGGATGGATGTGTTGCAGGTCACAGGAATTGCAGGTTTTTCTTTTTCTTTTAAAATGTAGACAGAGGCAGCAGATCCATTGCATCACCCCTAGAAAAGGCACATTTTATTATTTTCTTTGGTCCATAATATCTTGCGTAATGCCAGCCTTCTCCAGCTTCTAAGCACTTGAACAGTAACTGAACCCATGTTGCACTGCATCCTCTTGTTCCAAAGTAAGTGTGTTGCCCCTGACCTATCCTTTCAAATATATATATGTTTTGATTGAGGAAGCAACAGATGGTTTACTTCAAAGGCCGGAGGGCAACTTCATGTAAATGTATTATGCCACCTTGCGTCTATCTACAGTGTGCCTGTGATACAGGTCTGGCAGATCTGGGTCAGGTCACACAGTGCCCAAGCAGGATTGGTGGCAGAAGCCACTGGGGCACATCCCTCTCATCACAAGCCCAGTGGCTCACTGGATGTACAAAGCAGGCAATGAGAAACACTTATGATCTCAAATCTTTGCGTTCATGCTGTGGTGTCACCGAGTGCTGCAGGCTGCTCTTACCCATTCCCATCTAGCTAGACCTAGCCCCCATTCCCTACCTGTTGCTGCAGTACTGGGTATGAGCTGCACAGATAGCCCCGCTTCTGAACCCAACCATTCAGGCATGCTTCACTAATGGACTGCCAACCTGTTAGTAATGGCGACTTCATGGTACAAAAAGCTGTGGCACATCTAGCTGCATTTAGAACTGCCTTTTTCAGGTGCAACACAGATATTTGCTCTTGGCACTGCCTATTTGTCCAGTGGCCCAGGGGTTGCAAGGACAGGTCTAGGGGTAGCATAGATGTAGCCAGGGGTAGCATATGTTCCCCCTGGCACCCGCCAAATTACATCCTTGTTACTAATGCATGAAGAATAGCTTGACCAGGACTCCAGTGGACAAAAGGGGTGACAATACCCATATTAATATGAGTTAAATTCATGGTAATAGCAGGACAAAATAAGTCACAATGTGTTCCCCTAACAAGGGATCTATATTTAGGAGACAATGGGCCTCATTACAGGGTAGGCGGAGGACCAAGGTGCTATTAGCACCTTGGCCCATGCCGGTAAAATACCGGCAACGCCTTGGTGGAAAGGTGAATTACCGCCCTATTCCAAGGTTGGCAGGGCGGTAATTCCCCCTTCCCCCATTGCCCTTCCCCATTCCCATTTTTGCCCCATAGGGCTCTATGGGAATGGGGAAGGCGCTAATTACGGTGCCGCAAATTGCGGTACCGTAATTAGCACCCTGGTCCCTTTGCAGGTTGGTTTTTAACGCCTGCTAAACAGCAGGCGTTAAAGTACCTACCCACAAAGGGACCTTGTAGTAAGGCGGTAAGGGTTAACGGTCACCGGTACCATTACCGGTGACCGTTAACCCTTACCGCCTTCCGTGTAATGAGGCCCAATGTTAATTCATAAACTCCAGACAGAGCATATGCACCTGCTTGAGTCCCCACAGATTCCCAGAATGAGAGGTGCCATACAAGGCCAAGTTCAAAGCTAAAGGCCCTGGCCTGTGGCCTAGGAAATCAGGAATGGTTTCTTATTTAATTGGAAGATACTGTTCCTTGATGTCGCTCCCCCTACCACTATTCTTGCTCATGTGCTGATGACCTGCGAAGTGCTCAAGGTTGGTAAGGTAGAATGCAATCAATCCAAACTCTCAAATGATGCCGCCCTGTAGCTGTTGTATTAGCCAATTACCTGTTGCTAAGATTAATTATTTTTTACCTTTTTCCATTTAGGGGAGGTTCAAGGTGGGGCCATCAGATAGTTATGTCCAAAGAAAAGACTAACCCACATACAAACTATATGTAGACAATTCCCCTAACCAATCCCTCATCCCTGTAGGTTTTTGCTACTAAGATTGTGTTGTGACATCAGTCAGGATGTATTTTGTGGTTAAAAGCTGATGCTTTGTATTGGAGAGCAGTAGAACTCTGGAGACTTGCGTGCTTATTTATGTCCCTACTTTATATGGGTTGTTTATAAAGAAGAACTTTGCCATTTACCTTGACTATTTCTGTCATTGGGTGCGGGATTTCCCGGCCTGTCTGTTCTGCTAGCACTAGTAGTTTTTGCCCTTCTGCTTAATGACATAGTCTACAGGGTACGTTTACATCTTTCCAGGCTTCCCTAGAAATTACTCTACTGTAGGAAGTAGGTTCAGCTTAAAATGTAAATACAAATAACAAGCCTTGGGGCATCGAAACAAATAAATGTATTTTGGTAGCTTTTGTCTTCTCCTGGTAAATGTGCTGTATTCTTTATTGAGTTCATAGGCTTTTAACCTCTCTATGGTGTCTCTCCAATCCACGGAGTGCAGTTTAGTTTTTGTTCTGTGTGGATTTTGAATCAGTTCCTCCTCGTATGAGTCTATTTTAAGCAGAAGTGTGCATACTTTCCCTGAACTGATTGATTAAACCGATGGACTGGGCTTCCATGTCCAAATTCAAGTCATGATACAAAGAATTTGATAATGGATTTATATTTTTGCAGGCCACCTTGGCATTAAGTGATATTAGTTTCATTTCGTGTCATATAACAGCATTTGGGACTGCTATTGGGAGTTTTAAGATGGTTTTCCATATTTTACCTTGAAGTGCTCGAGAAAGTACTTAAATCAATCAGTGCTGTCTCCAGTCCATACATAAGTGTCGGTTAAATGTTTCCCAAATAAAAATGTAAAGTGGTAACAGGGAATATCTGCACATCCTGGAATTGATTCTTTTTAGCTGACCTAGCAAAGGGAGGATCTTAGTCCCCAGTCTGTATTTATGATTGTTATTTCCACAGAATTGGAGATAGTGAACCCTAAAAAGCGCAGGGAGGAGACCTGTTCCAAACTTTGTTCCCCCACCTTCCATACCATTGTTCTCGGCTTTATCTTGTTGGTATATATTACAATTTTTGATTTAGAGCCTTTGACTAAAAGATAATTTTCGATGGCGTAATTCGTAAACATGGTCAGCTTGCATTGTAAACCTATAGGAGTCTGATCAAAATAGATCAGGTCATCCTCAAAAGCTAGCCACTTTAATTTAATACATCCCAATCGAATTGGCTAGGTTACTCCGGAGAGACACAAGTCATCTATGTCCGAGATGTAAAGATTAAAAAGCAGGGGTGGCAGTACGTACCCCTGCTTAAGGCCTGTATGCATTTTAATAGGTGTAAACAAAGAGCCCTCCTTTGTAAGTCTAACACTAATATAGGTATTGCTGTGTAGCAGGGTGCGAATTGACAGTAATGGAGCAGGTATCTTCCAAGATAGTAGTTTTACCCATAGTTTAGTTCTGTTGACCCGGTTAAAGGCGATTCTCATATCAAGCAACGCCATTTAAAAGGTTCCAATGGCTCCTCTCTTTACTTCATGGAGTATAAGAGACATTACAGTCCCATTTAGAGAGGACCAAGGAATCATTTAAAGCCCACTTGAAAACAGAAAAGGATCCCTAAGCGAGTCACCCAATAATTCAGGTCCCCTAGAACCAATGTTACAAAGGTTTTACTTGACCCATCTAATAAGGCTATTGGCCTGTAATTAGCCGGGTTCGAGGAATCACCTTTTTGAATAGTGGTATGATTATTGAAGTATGCCATGAAATAGTAAGTGTTGAAGTTTGCAAAACCTCAATAAACAGACTTAGACAGATGCTATACCAGGAGTCACAGTCGTGCTTTATAGTAGCTGGAGACAAATAATCTGGCCCAGGTGCCCTAGATGTTTTGGCCTTGCTAATTGCCAAACGCACATCTCCCTGTGACCACGCAGATTAAATAACTCCACAGTATGACAAATCAGGATAATAAATAGTCATGTGTAAGTCTACCTTAATGTGCATGTTCTCATAAAACACAAAATATAATTGCTTATTCTCGAACTCCCAAAATGTTGAAGAGAGAGCATCCTTCAGGGTTAGTAATGTTGACTGATTATCGCTAATGTACAAATGATATTTCAATGATTTAACATAGTTCCTATTTCTTTGTAGGATCTTCTGTTTCTTTAGCTCCTTAGGTCAGAGGTCATATCCCGGGAGAATAGCTCAGCGGCAACATGCTCGCCTTGGAAACAAGACGACACGAAGCAACACAGGTTTGGTCCCCGGGTCTGTGCTTAGAAACCTCTGGGTATTTAGCACGTTATAAATACGCAACTAAGACATATTCCTGTAAATGCGCCTTGAAGCCCCGGGCTGTGTACGCGCTTAAACAAAATGCAAATAAATATATCGAATATCGGAGAGGTCTCTAAGAAGCCTTCCCTTCTACTGATGCCTATGTTTCTTAAGTCTGCATGATTGACTTTTCCTTGTTATTTTCTTTAGGCAAGTGAGAATGGTTTCATTAAAACAATGGACAGAAAACATGTCATGAAGGGACCGTAAATCCCCAAAATATTTCTAAGGGCCATCTTAAATGTATTTCACATTCAATGGTTCCATTTAACAGTTAGCCCTACTCTGCCAGCTGATACCATGGCTAACATAAGAGACAATGGGCCTCGTTTAGAGTCTGCCGTTCCGTAAACAACCATGGCGGTAAACCCGCCGCCACTGTTCTTTCTGGACCTGCAGATTAAGAGTTCTGCAGGCGGGAGGTGTCACTCCCGTCAGGTCTGACCTGGCGGGAGTAACGCCACCTGCCTGCAGATGGAAATGGAAACACTGGCTCCGTCATAGAGGGAACCTGTGTTTCTATTGTCCCCACCCCCATGGAGTCCTATGGGACTCCATGGGAATGGGGATTTACGGAATTCTGCCTCTGGAATTACTGGGTCACCGGGGTTGTCATGCCCCAGTGATTCCGGCAATCACAGAGGCGGTAATTCATTCCAAGTCCAGCAGCAACCTGCTGATTTTTCCGGCTTGGTTACTGCCGGATTTGGAATGAGGCCCAATGTGTGGGCTAAATAAGGAACGTTGATTGTAAAGGTTATAGTGGTATGGTCACTAAATTCCATATAAATTGATAATGAAGAACAGATTGATTTTATAGTCTGGGAGGTATAAACATGGTCGATGCAAGAGGAACGTGAACCTCTCGCTCATGTCTTTCTGTGTTTATTAGTAGACCAGTCACGGGGTAAGCAGATTACCATATCCCGATCCTTCATATAAGAATCCCAAAGCTTCCTTCTGTCCTTGTTCTCCAATGAAACCATTCTCTTACTACTTGCAAAATGATTTGAGGTTAACAAACCATCAGCACCCTCAGAGTTGAAGTCCTCACCTATGATAATATTATTCTCAAAACCATTTCCCAGTCACTCTGATATTAAATTGTCTAGTGCTGATTGGAATTCACTACACGTTGTCTTTGCTGGATTCCAGTACAGATTACTAAGGAGTAACTGAAAAGGCAAATCCTTAAAACACATCCCAACAGCCAACAAGCCATCTCAGGAGCTATTCAATTCAAACTAATGAACATTGAGGTGTACATCAATAGCAATTGACAGTCGCCCAGAATTGTGGCCTATTAAATCTCTACAAACCAGTGTAGTATACGTTTTATATCCTTCCATTTGGAATGAGTGAACAGTCATGGTCTCTTCAAACATCAGAATGTGGTTATCTAAAAACATGTTTATTTTACATGCCTTAATTATGTTTTTACATGCACAAACATTCCAACATAGGAATCCGAGACCATTTATGTATGTATTTATTTATTTCTTACGTGCCGACGGGCATCAGGGAGTGACAAAAACACAGAGGACATAATAGAAGCACAGGACAACCTGGGCTCGGAAGGACAGGGAATTAATCAAATAGTGTTATTTTAGTTGTTTGCAGAAGGGTAGCCATTTCTTTTCCAGTCGCAGTGCTTGAGGGAGTGAGTTCCAAGCTGTTGCTGCCAGGATAGGGAACGATTTTCCATTTCCCCGGGCGCAGTTTGTCTTTGGGCAGACCAATAGCTGACTGTTGCTAGAACACAGCAGCCTCAGAGGATGGCAAGTTATCCGTTTTTCTTTCAGGTAAGAGGGAGCATTACCGTACATGCACTTGTGTGCCAGGGTGAGGGTATTGAAATGTCCCTGGAACTTACTGTAAGCCAATGAAGTTTTTTTCTGTGTTAAAAAATGTGATCACCGCGGGTTGGATTTTTGATTATGCGGATCGCACTGTTTTGGACTTTCTGAAGTTTTATGAGATTTCCTTTCCTAGCGCCCCCTAGGAGTGAGTTACAGTAATCAAGTTGGGAAAGGATTGTTGCTGTGGCCATTGTTTTGCAATTCTACTCGGTGATGAACTGTTTGACTTGCCGGACTAGTGTGGTCTTTACTAGGTTACACTCCTGGGTATCAGAGCTCAGAGAGGAATCTAAGTAGGTACAAATTGTTTTGACCTTGCTTTGCAAGTGGATCTGGGTCACCTTGCCTAAGCCCTGCCCACCTGTCAATCACTTTAAACTGTTGGTGCCTTCCTGGTTTGCCACTCTTTTTCCCTACTTAAGCAGTCCTCAAACCTCTTTTCCTTTGCAGTTGGTGAGCAGGTGCAAGTGGATCTAGGTCACCTGGCATAAGCCCCGCCCACGTCTCAAACACTTTAAACTGTTGGTGAATTCCTGGTTTGCTGCTCCTTTTCTCTATTTAAACACTCCTCCAGCCTATTTTCCTTTTCAGTTGTCGAGCAGGTGCAAGTGGATCTAGGTCAGCTGGCATCTTCCTTTCTGCTCTTAACACTTAGATCAAGGGCGTCTCTTGCCCGGGTGTCCGAAGCAAAGGGAAGATGAAGAAAAGGGCAATTCCTGTTTGGGCCTGTTCGGACCAGGAGGACCCAGGGCCCGAACCCCTGCTCAGACAACAGGTAAGCATGCGCCGACATGTGTTTTCTCCCTCCATCCCCATCATCATTAGACAACGCCAACTTCTCCAGTGCTGGGGTGAAAATGGGTGCCCCGTGGCAAAGTAAGGTGTGCAATTGTAAATGTTGCATTCTTGCGCTGCAGCACATGTGTGCCCACTCGCCCCTCCTTTTGTCCCGGATGTGTCCTTGTTTGTTGGCCATCCCCCTCCCTCCCACTGCGCTCCAATTGGTTGGTGGGCCATTTAAATAGGCCACCCAAGGCACCTCCTGCCGTGGCCGCCCCTGGGCCAAGGACCAGACGTTAAGAAGAGCTCCAGGGGTGTCTGCCAGTGTCCGCCGTGGTAGCATGTAGCCTGCAGTCGTGGAAGGTGTGCTGTTCATTCTTTTGAGTTATTTGTTCCCCTCCTGTGTCTTCCTTTATTGTGACCCTTGCATTCCTCCTCCTCCCCCTGCGCATTCTGAGTTGTGTGCGTCCCTCTCTCTCTTCTCTCACCCCCTTCTCTTCCACCTACCTCCTTCGCACCCCCTATGGTGCTCTGTCTCTCCCATCTTATCTAACTGCTACTCTATCTCTTACCCTATCCCTCTCACTAAGTCTGGAAGGAAGAAGTGCTTCCTCCAGACAGACTCTCACTGACATCCTCTGTCGTCCCCTCTCCAGACCTATGGACCCTTCATATGGTCTCTGTTCCCTCTCCTTTCTCCTCCTCTCCCATTAATGGTGGCACTAGGTGGCAGGTCCTCTTGGCGCCCTTTCACTCCTCCAAGACCATCAATAATGTCTATATGAACGGCACAGTCTTGGTTCAGGGCCCTCAGCTCAATCTCATCCTTTTTGGTAGGCGTTTCCCCCATCTTATCAACTTCTTCCCTTCTCATGCTACTTCTTCCGCCACCTCTCTGGCACCCTCATCTTTCTCCTCTGCCCACCCTGGGGCCCCTCTACCACCTCCGCAGGATGTACCTCAAGCCTGTACCCTTCCATGAAAGTCTTTCAAATGTGGCAACCTGCTCCACGTCGCTACTCTCAACTGTTGTTCTGCTGTCAAACACTCCCCTGACATCTTTCACCTCCTCGAAGAACCCGGCCTAGATGTCCTTGCTCTCACTGAGACATGGTTTACGGCCAGTTCTGTCATGAGTTTTGGCACTCTCCTCCCTGTGGGCTACATGATCCTCTCCGAACCCAGAACCAACCGTCCTGGAGCTGGAGTAGTCCTGATCTTTCTGGAGTGAGTCCCGGCCTCTGTCATTCATATGCAGGACTACTCCTCCTTTGAATGTCTGGTGTGCAGGCTCTCTATCTCTCTGAGCCTCTCTCTAACTGTGGCCACCATCTAGAGGCCACCTGGCCAGGTTACCCTCTTCTTCTCTGAATGGGATAACCTCTCCTCTTCTCTCCTTGCCTCTACTTCTTAACTTCACCTCCTCAGAGATCTCATCATCCACCTGGATGCTTCTAATCCCTCCTCTGGGCCTTTCTGCAAGCTCTGCAACACTCTCCAGCTTTTCATTTTGTCCTCTGGCCCGACACACTCTGCCGGACATAATTTGGATGTTCTCATCACCTCAGACATTCACCTCTCTAACCATCTCACCACTCCTCTCTCTTGGACTGGCCACGTTCTACTCTCCTCTCATCTGACACTCCCTATTCCTTAGGCACCCCCCCCCAGCACTGACACCTACCTTCTTGGTCATTCAGCCCATGAAGCGTGTGTCAGTGGATGCCTTTGCCTCTACTTTCTCTGCTCCTCGGACTCCTTCGGCTGACTCATACCCTGACACAGCCCTTTCTAATCTGCATCTTTATATTTCCAACACCCTGGACATCTTTGCCCCTGTCATGAGAATCCAGCTGAAGCCTACCTCCAAGTGCAACTCTTGGTATGATTCCAACCTTGCCATCCTGAAACGCAAGTGCAGGGTGGCTGAGAGGAAGTGGAGGGCTTCGGCATATCCTCTGACAAACTGGCCTGCTGCCAGCTCCGAAGGCAATACAGACTCTCTGTCCTGCCCAAGAAGAGAGCACACATTCAAGCCCACATCTCTGCGGCCTCTAACAACAGTGCCAAACTCTTTAAAATCTGCAAGGAACTGTTGCAGTCTCTACCTCTCCTGTTCCCTCCCAGGCCCCCTGTACGGCTCTGGCTTCTCACTTCTCTGGTAAAACTCAGGGCATCCTGTCCTCTATCTCCTCTTCCTCTCCCTCTTCCTCTCTCAGCTCCCTTTTGGCCATCTCTCCGACTCCTCCTCCTTTCTCCTCTTTCTCTCTGACAACACCTGAGGAGGTTTCTACACAAGTATGATCTATGAAAGTCATCCAAACAGGTGCTCCCCTGCTCCTCCAGAAAAATCAAGGACCATATTGCCACCCTCGCTCCAGCCTTAGCCAATTTCGGTAATCACTCTTTCACGACTGGAACATTCCTCTCCCCCCTTAAGAACTACCTTGTGCACCCCCTCCTCAAGAAGCCGTCTGCCAATTTTACCTGCCCCGCAAAGTTTCACCCAATCTCTGTCACCCCTTTCCTGGGTAAACTCTTGTAAAAGCTGGCCATCTCCCAGCTTACTCTCCACACTGAATCTTTTGGTTGTCTCTGTGACCATCAATCTGGCTTCCGAGCAGCCAGAGGCACGGAAACTGCTCTCCTGAACACCCATGAAGATTTGCTCTCTAACCTTGATTCCAGCATTCCTTCTGTCCTTATCCTCCTTGATCTTTCCTCTGCTTTTGACACGGTCAACCTCGCCATCCTGATTAATCGACTCTGTGAGAACCTGGGCATCACGGATCAGGCCCTGGAGTGGCTGACCTCCTTCCTCTTGGACCACCCCTCCCAGGTCCAACTTGGTCCATTTCTCTCTGCCACCTCTCTCTCTACCTGTGGTGTTACCCAGGACTCTATCATCTCACCCTGGTTTATCAACCTCTACTTGGCCCCTTTGGCACACCTGACCTCTACCTTCTCCTCTGAATGTCAGTGTTATGCGGATGACACTCAGCTTTCCCTCAGGCTCCCCTCAGTCTCCTCTCCTCTCTCACTCATTCCTGACTGTCTATCCGCAATTCAGGATTGATGCACCTCCAACGATCTCTGCCTTCATGCCAGTAAGACAGAGATCCTTCGCATTGGGACCCCTACCCCTGCTTTCCCGCCCACCTAGGGCCTCTTCCTTCACCTTCCTGCGAGGCAGAAAACCTTGGTGTCATCCTCAACTCCACTCTCTCTTTCTCGCCTCACATTTTGAACGTCGCCAAGAACTCCCACTACCAGCTGGACCTCTTCAAAGGGACTCTTCCCTTTCTCATTTTTTTCCCCAGAAGCTCACTGTCTCCAGAGCCCTCGTTCTCCCTAGGCTGGACTACAGCAACAGCCACTTTCTCAATCTGCCATCCTCTACTCTCCGCCCTGTCTTTTATTCCTTCCGCCATCACGCTTGCAAGGCGTTAGTGGGTGCTTTACTCATGAAAATTAGAACAAACACGAACGAACTCATACGCCATCAAATCATATTATGCTGAACACATCATCATTGCATATTTACAGCCCAACTGAACTGAGCTCCTGCTCAATAACAGTCATAACGGTGACAGTTGACAGTGATGCCTTCAGCGTCTCCGAGCGCTGGTGCACGGCAATAACACCCATCAGATGAACTCCATTTGCACGATGTGGATGGGATTACAGTAGCGATTTCATTTTTTTTTTTGGATTTAGGTACTCGGAATTTAAAATCTCCGAATTCCCCCCGCAGCAACCGCTAGGCTATTAAAAAGTTCCCAGGCACTGACCTTGGATGAATTTATGCGCGCAGCTTCTTCAACCATTATCTTTGATAGTACTGCACTCTGCATTTGACAGTATTTGGGACACACACACTGATCCCTGATAACGCTGTGGGGCAGCGCATCCTCAGCACCTTGAAAATCTTCCAATTAGATGTGGGAAGATCACCACCATCGTTGCTCAATATTATCATGGCGCTGGATCTCACTTCCATTTATCACTGGTTCACTTAGACATCCCATCCTCGTCGCCACTTGTGGTATTGGGGTTTATCATACAGAGTCTTGAAGCAGGAAACACTCCGAGATCAGGTTGGTATAATTGTAGATAAGCTTTATTTAGTCACAGGGTTTAATTAAGAAGGGAGGTAGGACAGATAACATATACATCCTTCAGTGTTTAATCTCCCATCCTGTGTGGTCACCAACCGTCACTCCTGGAACCTTGGAATGACATGGGGTTCCAGGCAGCTACCATTCTATGGCTATCCTTGGTGTAACCTATGCCAGCTCAATACTACAGTATCCTTGGTCTCAAGCCCAGGGACCGTATCTCTCCAGCCCTGAAATCTCTCCAATGGCTCCCGGTGGCTGCAAGGATCAAGTTCAAGACCCTTTGCATTGTCCACAATGCTTTCTAGGGCTAGGGCCGCACTACATCCAACTCTCTTTTCCAAAATACCTTCCTTCTCGAGCCCTTCGGTCTGCTACCTCCAACTCTCTAAGGCTTAGACGCTTCTCCAGGCAGAGAGTGGGGGGGATCCCTCTCATCTGCAGGTGCCTTCCCCTGGACCTCTCTCAAACTTGATCCGGACCACCTGAAGTTCTGGAAGCAGCTCAAAACCTTCCTCTCTTCTCCTCTGCTTTCTCTCTCGTCCTCCCCTGCTGACCTACCTGTCTGCCATACCAAATGGTTGCTTGGCTACCCTCAGATTCTCACTGGGTACCAGGCTCTTTCTGATCAGTCACCCTAGTGCTGCCTCAGAGCCTACCACACACTTAGAGGCTGTAACTGTAACCCTAATGTCACTTGTTCTCCTTGCACTACCCAGAGCCGCGCTGCCCTGGCTGCACTTACTCAGAGCATGCTGCCCTGTTTCCCCTCCCCTCTCACTTGCACTTCACCCCTCCCTTTTCCCTTGCACTTCCCGTTCTCCCACTTGCACGATCTGAATGACACAAGGCCTAGTAAGATCGTTTGTCTTGTCCTACCTCCATGTCTTGTTGCGCCTAGAAACACTTCTATACAGTCCCATTATAAATGACATATATCATATCATAAAATTAGCGTAACAGCAGCTAAAGTTTAGAAAATAAATCCTTTGATTTAGAGCTGTAGTAATAGAAGCACTCAGCCATGACAAGTCTTGATAACAAATCAGTTACATTCTCAGAATTCCAAGTGTTAATGACTGACTGTGTGCTGGTGGTAAAATCTGTTTTGATGAGAGGGGATGCCTGCTGATGCAGCTATTTTAACCCAAACGTAGGGGCATAATCTAGGAAGGAAGCTACATCATCTGCAGATGTAAATTCAGTAAGGTAAGAGCCCATGGTCCTAATAACACCTTGTTGGTACAAAAACATCCTTGTGACAATGCTCGAGTCAAAATACACAATTAATTTGCCCATACACCTGAGTGAATTTGACACAATGCTGTAAAAGGATGGTCCTATTCAGTTGAAAACTTCCATTGGCCTGGACTATGTTTTTAAGGCCTATGTTTCTAAAATCGTAAGAGCCCCTAATTTCCTTTAAACCACTTTGTTGATTTATATGGCTTTGATTATTAGAATCAACATCTTGTTTATCTAAACAGGTTATTGGTTTCGTATTGGACCGGGCTTCTAAAGAGGTGGCGATAGGATTTAAAAACCCAGGAATCGTGATTACCTGGCCAAAAGAAGCATGGCCAGTAACAAGTTCATAGCTATCTTTATAGGTTCAAAATCCCCCCAAAAGGTAACAGGCGCCCCTCTCTAGAAAGAACATGGCATGATCACCTTTTCTGTGGTTTTTTATCATACCATGTTACTTTTTGTGAGGGTCGCCTGCTACCTTTTTTGTATTTTTGCAAGGAACTTGGGGTTGGTCACCCTAAGTTACCTGGGGGAACCCAGACGTGGACCCCTTGATCACTGTGCTCAGAGAGGCACAGCTCCACCTCACTGATGAGGCCCAATAAGGCTGAAACACGTATCTGGGGTTGCTGTTGGTACTCTTGTTCAAAGGAGGTTTGCATGGCATTTCGGTGCTGGACTGCCCCTGCGGGCGGGACAAAGACTGATATGCAAATGATAACTCCGCCTTTGTGAAAAGTACAGTGAGCAAAAAAGCGATGGCTGCAGACTCTCTAAGTGGGAAAAAAACACAGAACAGGTCATCATGCCATGTTTCTTCTAGAGAGGGATGCCTGCTATCTTTTTTGTGGGTTCAAAATTTGTCTGAAGGACAAGGAAGGTAGTTATATTTTATTAGTTTGATATACCACCCTTCTTTTTCCACCTATTAGACTTCCCCACCGCCTCATTATTCCTTAAGGCTGAGCCATCATTAAAGTTGCTCATCCCAGAAATGTCTAGAGGATGATTGCTTAAGTCAATAATTTCGCCTTCAACAGGCAATGAAAGGAAGAATTTTCTCAAGGATTTTTTTCGGTTGATTCTTGTTTTTATTCCTCTGCAGAGCGTTAACTCGTGTTTTTTTCCCTCTGTTTCCAGCTCATACGCGTAATATATTCATGCACCATGCAGGAAATGTCCTCCTTGCCGACCAAGGGCTCAGATGGATCTTCATTACCTTCGTTGTCGCACCTTCCTGTATCTACCACAACCACATATTTATCAGAGGCCGGGTCTGAGCCGCGAATACTATTATAAGCCGGTACAGTTTGCGCCTCCAAGAAGTTTTGTAAGTTCTTATCAATAATCTCCAATTTGGCAGAGTTTTCTTGAACACAGTCTTCAATATTATCATACAAAGTGGTTCTAAAACTAAATGCAGTGCGGATATAGGAGTGGGTCTAAGCGTTATTGGACTCTCTACGCATCTGAACATTTCTGGGTGTAAAGTAATCCTGATTAAAAGGTATCTCCAGCGGGGTAGATTGAGGAGCACCTTGTTTATGCACGAAAGCCTCTACAATTTCTTGATTTCCATTATTTGCTATTTAGTTACCCAACTGGGAAGCTGACTCAAAGCATCAGCACATACTTAGAAATGATGCATCAAGGACTATTGAGTTCTCCTTTCCTTTGTGCGTTTGTACCATAACTTCGTTAGTTAGAAGTGCCATGATGTGTTTGGTGGTGTCTTAGTCCCATATATAAGGCCATCTTCAAGTAACTGAGCTGGTTCCGCTAAATTAGAAGTCTCGGCCTAATACGCCAGACCAGATGTTGCTTTGGAATGGCAAAATTGGTAATTTATTTTCTTACTTGTGGAGTCCAGCATGGAAAGCCTCTCCTCTGATTGGCGGCTCCTAATTCCACATTAGCCATGGTGTTTATGGGAAGTTGAAGAGCATGAGGAGTGTATGGTGGTAGCATGTAGCAGTCAATAACAGTAATACCACTCTGGTGGCACTTTTTAAGAGAGGAGAAAAACGCTAACTGAAAACCCCTACCTAAGCAGGGGAATCGAATGCTGAAGATGAAATAGAAAGTAGAATAAACTTACAGTGCGGCTTTAAATCATGCAAGTTCTTTAAGTATCAGAATCGAAGTCTCCTTAATACTGCTGCAGCTGCTCTATAGCTTCCAAACCCTCCTGGCCCCCCCACAGCCCACCACAGACAGGGATGTCATTTCACCAAAATGTCAGGGGTAGTAGAAGTGATACCACACGACCCTTGACCCATGAAGACAGGAAGTGATGTCATTTGACCCCACCCCGAAGTGATATCGCAGGAAGCGATGAAACATGACCTTTGACCCGTTGACAAAACAGGAAGTGCCATCACATAGCATTGTACACTAGGAAAAATATGGTTACGATATCACTATAATATGATGTACATTTCATACAGGAATGGATCACCATATGTATCGTTGAGATCAGCGTGTATAGGCCGATATTACCAAATTACTGGGAATGCAAGCAGACGTCCATGAGCAAATGATAATGATGTGTTATTATATAGCACTTACGCTTAAGCGCTTTATATAGAAAAAATATACACCCAATATCACCCAACCTGTGTTGGTACTCATTTATCGACCTCAGAAGGATGAAAGGCTGAATTGAGGCGTTTAAGAACAGACTAAATCAGTGCCTCATGCCCTGAAGTGTACCTGAAATAAACCTTTCATGAGTCTAGCAATTATTGTATAGAATTCCATAAAGACACATTATGTGATATTCCTATTATTTCTTATTCCCTTATTTCTTATTTCGGGTCAGTGCTGAAAGTGTTAGACTCCTGTTCTTATTTTTCTTATTTTTTTAAGGGGCACAGACCACACTTCACTGCACATATTTGAAGGTTTTTAAAGTAAACCGTCCTCCTCTTCCTCTGCAATAACCATAGGAAGTGAAGAAAGACCAAAGTAGCTCTGTGTATCGTGACTGCCGCCAAAGCTCCGAAGTCGCCACCCCAGACCACACTTCACTGCACATATTTGAAGCACATTGTTTATGCTTATTTTTCTTTACAAAAGCACCCCTAGAGTTGGTTATTATCCATCTACAGAACAAGAACACTCAATGCAACATTGTTCTAGGGGCCATTGGACGTGGTACATAACTTGTTGCCCAGCTGCTAATATGTCTTTCTGCCTCTCTTTCACTTTATGTCTCTCTTTCTCTGTCTTCCTTCCTCTCTCTATTTCTCTCTCTCACTATGTCGGTCTGTCTCTCTCTCTCTCTCTTTCTCTCTCTCCAGGTTTCTCTCTATGTTTCCCTCTCTGTATGTCTCCTCTCGCCCTCTCTCTCTCTATGCCTCTTTCTCGCATTATCTTTCTCGCATTATCTCTTTCTCTCTCTCACTTTAAGTGTTCCGCCTCTTTCAATTTCTCCCTATGTCACACTCTCTTTCTGTCTCATATTTACTCTAATTTTTGCAATGTCACTGAGTGGTCTAAAGATGTGGCTTTACTACTAACCTGCAGCACTTGGTATGCTGTGGAAGTTCACTGAGCTATCAGATCTGAAGAGGCTTTGCAGCATCGTGTCCATAGAGTAGACTGGGACCCATTATGAAATTGCCGGCGCTGGAAAGAATTGCAGTAAACGTGCGATAAATCCATTACTACCACTTTAAAGCAACTTTACTGCACAACTAAATCACAAAAATGAAGGTGAAGGGAATGATTTACCACTAGCATTTACCTCCAAAAATCTGCAAATGTACCATGGTGGAAATGCCGCTCATGGTAATTCCACCAAAACCCCTATAGAGCCCTATAGACTCCAAAATAGGGACCAACACCATGTTATCAACACTCCTAATCCCATGGTAAATATGCAAGGCAGGTTGCAGGTAAAAGTAAACAAGTTTAGTGGTAATTCTGACATACTTACCGCCAAGCTCATAATGAAGCCTACTGAGTCAGTGTCACTAAGAAATATAAAAAGTGTGGATGTCCTCCCGCATACAGCAACATCCCATGCACAGGTGGGAGGATAGAACAAGCATAAAATGCTCTTCCTGGGAACAGGACGACACCTTCAGCCATGGGTTTGGTCCTCTGGTCAGGCCAACTCAGCCCTTCACTTCCGCCCATGTGATAAACCAATTGTGGGTAATAATGATGGAAAAAGGTTAACGTCAGGTACCAAGAGCTCTGAAACTGGATTTCGTGAGATGATGGTGCTATATAAAATACCTAAAAAAACCACACTCTTTAAAAGATACTATATTTATTATGCCATCAAAATAGGTCAGTGGTCCTGGGTCCTTCTTGGAGAAGCCACCACAGACATGTATTTTGACAGGATGCTTTGCAGCAGGTTTGCTTGAGCAGGGCATCCTCAAAGTCTTCGCAGCCTCTATGAAGATGTTCACTTGGGCCACCCACGTTTCTTCTTTGTTGCAGATCAAAGGGCATAGCCTGCCAAGTCAGAATAAGGCAAGTCTATAATAAAACAAATAAACACTGTCCCAGTTACCTTAAAGTCAGTATGGGGTCGTGTTACTGCGCTCGGTATATCCCAGTTACCACCCAACAATAACACAATCTCTTGGCTACCAGACAGACCTAATGCACAGGGGGAACCCAAGGAGTCAGAAAAGGACATAGTAATCATAAAATATCTGAACACTTGCCTGGCTAGCACCCAAACAGCCTGCACAGGAGGTGAGGGGTGCACAAGGAATCAGAATATGGCATGGTTACAATACAATATATGAACACTGTCTTTTTGTTATGACCTACACATAATAAACTGGGGTTGGCAAGTGAGTCAGAACAAGCTATGGTTGTAATAAAATAAATTATTACTTACCACCAAAAAAAATGCACACGGGAGGAGAAGACGAGAGTCAGAATAAGGCGATACAAAAGCACTGTCCTTGTTACCACCTAAGCATAATATGCAGTGAAGGAGAAGGCTAAGAAGTCATATTAAGGCATGGTTATAGTAAAGGAAATGAACTCTGCTCTGGTTACCACCCAAAAATAATGATTGGGGTACCCAAGGAGCCAGAAGACGGCATGGTTATATTCAACTAAATGACCCTGCAGTTCTCCACTCCCAGCCCTGAGCCTGGTAAGTATGGTAGATCACATCTATGCTGAAGTTCACCCCATCATCTTGCAACAGGGTCTTTTCTATCTACTACAGAGTACTCTAATCCTCCTGTTGCTGCAGCTCATCTATTATTATATACAGACATCTCAAATGAAGCACAATCAAAAGGAAATGTTAGCGTAGTGACAAACAGTAGCAATAGCTGAAAAATATAGAGTATAGAGTATAGCGTTTGTTTCTAAACAATAGTCGTCTAATGGTTGTCTACGGTCCTAAATAAGGCGTGTAGGCAGAAACTGTGAGGGCACCCCTACCTACTACTTATTACTGCACACAGTACTGTACATACAGTTGTTAAAGCCATTTTAGACATTTTTAAGTCCAGACAAAGGACCACATCTTCCAAAAAGCCCTGAGTATAGCACCGCACACACACCCATTCTGATACAGTGTACAGTGTTACAAAACAATAATGCATGCTGAGATGCAATTGTCCTCTTCTGTGGGTGAACTTTACTACTGATATGGCAGTTGAACTCAGGCAGCAGGAGATAAATCTCAAGAGTGAAGAGATATTTCTGGATTTCTGTAATGGAATATCCAGCTCCAAAAAGCTCCTTCAGCTTGGCGCGCACCTCTGGCCATGTGCCCTTAGTAGTCATTACAGGTACTCAGTGGCTCATTAGTTGCATAGCACAATGAATAGCCTTCAGAGTGGGGTCCTTTAAATGTGATAGCACTGTAAGAGGAGGGGTGCACAAGGCATGTACAAGCAGGGCCGGTCTTTGCATCAGGCAGCCCAGGCGGGTGCCTGACATCAGTCAGCCTCTAGGGGGCGCTGCACCAGCAGTCCACAGTGCCAGTGCTAGAATACACGTGTAACATGTTCGTTTCCTAACATTATAAAAATGAATGTGCTTGTTCATTTTTATAATGTTAGGAAACGAACGTGTTACACGTGCATTCTACCACTGGCACTGCTGCAGGCTGTGGCCTCGGCCAGGGCAGTTTATAGTCCACTAGAGAAACACTAGGAATGCACCCCCCGACACACCATCCCATGCGCCACTCCCACCGCACCCCGCGCTCCACACCCTTGCCGCACCACGCGCACCACTCCCCCCTCACCCTGCGCGCCATTCCCAAACTACACCGTTAAGGAACTCCTACCCAAAGTCAGTCTGTCACACAAGGAATGAATTGCCATTTGCAACGGTGGGCCACTTTTTCACTGGTGCTCAAGACAATTCTATGCCCCAGTCCCACTTAGGCTGCAGATAATGAAAACTGGGCACACCAAGAGACCATGAATATGGCATAGGATGCAGTATATACAACCAACAAAGAACACAAGATGCTGAAGGGGGTTTGGAGGCAACCTAAGCCAAAAGGGCAATGACAAGGAGACACCTGAACCCAATAAACAATCACTTTAACATTCTTTGAATGGAAATCAAGTGTATGCTTTGATACAGTAAAGTCTTGACTGTTGTAAGGCTACATGGACCAGGATTATTTATTTATTCATGCAATGTTTGTTGGGTACCTGCATATTTATTTATTTATGCAATGCATAAATAAATAAATTATCCGTCTCCATGTACCCGACAAACATTGCATAAATAAATAAATAAACCGGTTCGTGGCTTAAAGAATATTTATTCAGCAACACTGGTCAAAACTATTATCCGCATAGTGAAGTAACTCATCACATTGCTATGGAAGTGGTTTAAAGTGTAATTGATATATAGTTTGGAAAAGAAGCGGCATGAAAGAAATAGCGCTGCTTTAAACTATTATTTTGGCCATTTTCTGGGCTAGCAGGGACACACCATGGGCCCAAACCGGTCTCCGTTTGTACCGCGTCGGGGCCCACAGGGCGTCCCTGCAAGGCATGCCCACTCCCCACAGCCCATTGCACCTCCCCTCCCATCTCAATGCCAGCACAAAACCATTTAGTGACTAATGGGCCACCATTAGCAGTTTCCTGCCGGCATTGTGATGGAAGGGGCTGGTTTTAGCTGCAGGGAGACCTAAATTGTTTTTATTGGTGTGCTTATGCCCCACACCCCAAGTGGCGTGAAGTGGTAAGAGGGAGCCTCTGACTCTGTAATGTCACGTAGTACTTTTGTACTACGTGACATTACAGTCAGAAGGGGCAGCGCCAGCACCTGACCTGCGGAACTTTCCCCACGTCAATGGGACGCCCCACAAACTGGGGAATTCCATCCCCTCCAGAGACTCCAGGGACCGGGACAATTGCACCCCCCCGGGGCTATTGCACCCCAGGGCCAAGAAACGGGCCTGACCTCGGCCCTCAGGCAGGGCAGGGCAATTGGCAAATAAATTAGCAACATTTGTTGCTTTATTACCTTCCCCCGGCCTCGGTTGGCGCCGCTGGCACCAGCCAGGCCCAGGGGCGCACGTGTGGTGTGCCCTCCTCCAGGCTATGGGCGCGCACTGACATTGAAGTGTGGATCGATTGGGGCTGGTTGGTGTTGGCTGCCCCGGCCATTACAGAAAAGAGGAGCGATTGGGTCACTAAATCCTGAAGTTGTTCCCATCACAAGCACACACTGCCAAGAAGCAGAATCAGAAAATACAAACAGTTGCTGCATCCTGCCCTTGCTGATTGGGCCTTGTTTCAGGAAATCCGGCCGTAAGTACAGCCTGCCGAGGCAAGCACACTTCTTTCCTCCTGCTCCCGTCCTCGCAGGTGAGGCCTATTGCTGCATAGGTGTTTTATTTATTTTAAAATGGTATTGCAGGGATGACTAGGCCAACCAAGAACAGCCTCTGGAGGCCACAAAGCTAGACACTTTTGTCAAGGCTCAAGTAGTCATGAAAAAGGAAGCGAGCACTGGTGGTGGACTCTCCCCAGGAGATCAAAAGGCCGGTTCTCGGAAGACCTGGGCAGAGTTTCACCGCCAGCAGATCTTAGACAGTTGCACGTTCCAGCGGGGTTGGATTGGTCCGTCCGTCGGCCATTCGGCTCGTGGCCGGGCCAAAATCACTTCGAGGACGAGGCCGTGGGGGCTGGTACCACGCTTGGGCCGGTTTGGGGGTTACTACGCCCCCCCTAGTTCCCGCTCCCGAGCATATTGTTTGTCTTTCCCTCTTTCCTGGGCATGCACTGCTGATTTTATTTTAGTGCAAGAGTTTCATACATTTCACTGTTCGCTCAGACTTGTCTTATACTCTTCTTTGTTGTTGTGCTTCTTTTGTTTGGAATAGCAATCACGCTAGTCTAACGAGATAAACAAACACCTACACAAACGCTCCTTGTGAATGATGGTGTGAAGGATGGATGCAAGCGCTGGACCAAAAGCTGAGCGAAGTCTGCACAGCAGCTGGCTTGGAAAAGCGACTCAGCAACTACAGTAGAAACCGTTTCCGTGGACGGTTGGCCCGTCTTCCGTATAATGCAAATACCCAGACTTGCAGGATGCATGCTTCACTTTCTTTGTTCCATTAGGGGCAACATGCTGTAGCATCAATTCATGGCCTTTAAAATACCCCGCACGGTGCAGCTTCCGATCTCCTTTAACACAAATGCTGGGAAATGGCCATGACTAGCTAACGCTACATTAATCAAAGCCAGGTCTCTAAATAATGGTTCAAGTGTTGGGGAATCATCTGCTCACACTTTCTGTCATGTGACCAACCAGTGCGCAAAAAGTGTTTCAGAGCGTGGCCACCCATTTCTGCATTTGATACACCAGCAGCTAAACACACCCTGGGGAGGCAGCTCCTTCTGCATAGCCCATTTCACTTCCAAGCTCGGGACAATGTTCTTTACCATAATGGAGAATGTGAAAAAGCGCAGGGCTGCAAGGCTGGGGGGTGAGGGTGGAGGGCAAAGCGCACTACGCTTGGGGTACACTGGAGATGCTTCCCCTGATACCCGCAGTACTCCAAGTCCCTTGAAATCAAATTCGTCTATACACTGCACAATGTGCAAGGGCCGCTGTTATTCAAGCAGCACGCGACTAGTAATTTGCAAAAAGTAAACTTAACGAGTCCCAAGAAAAGGTTCCCTTCCACCCTTTAAGAATTTGATTGTTTTTGTTTTTACGTTGGGATGGTAGACACCGTTTTTCTTTGCGATCTTACAATTTCATGGTGCTGTCGGGAGCTAAAAATGAGTGCTCACGTAGGAAACATTTAAGAATTGTGAGAGTTCACGAGCATGAGCGAAACAAACCCCAACACTCGAACTGCCATTTCTCTGCTGTGGTAATGCACTGCAGTGTGTTTCAATGTAAAGTCTGCATTGTAATGTCATAATTTTAGAACGCCACCTCTCCAACATTAACATTGGGAGCTATGTTGAATTGTACATGCATGTCAACTCTCTGCATATGTTTAAAGTCGACTTTACCACTCACATGGAGTAGTGATATTGTTTACGTGTGTCCCTCCTAAATATATTGAACTTCCCGTGAAATATTTGATGCACTACATATTGCATAAATGCATGTATTTTAATGCTGAGATGGACGGGCTTGTACAGCTATCGGTGGATATGTTGCTGGTGCTTGTTCTTGGAGGTTCGAGTAACACTGTTCAAGACCAGTTCATCATCTTTTAAGAGTGGCTAAATGTTTGAGGTCATATGAATGACATTAGTGTAGATCTGAAATAGTCGATTCTTTGACTGAGTCACAGCAGCAAACTGGCCATTGTTACCAAAAATGAAGAGCAAAAGCAGACTAACATAACCAGGCCTGTTCGGGTTTGACCCTCTTATTGCTGTTTTCTGAGGTTCATGAAAATTCAGCAGATGCCAGCATTGACAATTTTGTTAACTCATAGTCCCCACTCCTGCTGCTCAGCCCATGACACATGCATGAGATCACAGGTCAGGTGAGGGGGGGTGCCAACGATGCTTCCCGCCTGACGTGCAATCTGTTGTAAGACCGGCTCTGTGTACAAGTCGTTAGTTGCCTTGTTTTATTGAGTGCCGTCTTAGTACCGACTTAAGTACAGACTTCAAAGATATTGACAGTTTTCATCACGGGCAGACATAAATCTCCCAGGTGAAAAGGTGTGAACACCTTGCAAGAGGCTGAAGACAGTACCAGCACTCTGCGGAAGGTTAACATCTGCACATCAGTGGGACACTGTCAGGCCACAGGACCGCAAATCCAAAACTGAAACGAGAGAATGAAAGAGAGATACCTTAGGAATGAAAGTAATCATGATATTGTAGAATATACAGAGGTTTTCCCACAAAGAGCGTTGGCACTCTACAGTAAGTGATAATCACACTGCTCTTTACTTTACAAGGCTCATTGCTGCTCCGAACATGTCTGATTCCGTCCCTGTTGGCAGATTAAGCTATGACATCCTATTGCCTTTTGTTGAAAAAGCGACAAAATACAGATAAATAACATAAAATGCACATAGAACAGCAGACATTTGAAGGCACACATACCCGCGCTTAGATAAAAAGTGTAATTGTTGACAGGAACAAAGAAAGGCTTTGGATATTAAGGGGCATCAAACCTGTGCCTGTCCAGTGTTGTTACACAGGGACAGTAGACTCGTCCTGCCACATTTCCAGGTTATTTTGAATATCCACTGTATACAACCATTAACAAACCCTCATAAGTCACATGCCAGGCAAGCCTCTGGAACTGTTTATGTACATGGAAATAAAAAGAGCTCCTGTTCCAAGTGTACATAAGCTTTGATCATGTATTTCCCACGATATATTTTTGTTTAATTTGTCAATGGGAAACCAAAGAAACAAAATAAGATTACAACACAGTAGAACACCCAAGCACCCTTCACAAATGGAATGCCAGTGACAGTACTACAACCCATCTCTCCCAACCTGCTCCTCATTCAGAGGCTTGTGTCCTGACCCTTTCACAATCCAACAACAATAGGTGTGAAGTCCATAGAAGCATACATAAGCAGCATGTTATTGGTCAAAACCTTGTGCATAATCTGAGAAGTTTCCATCTAGGGCCTCATCATGGAGCGAGTGGAGTGGTGCAGTTGTTTTCTGACTAGGCATATCGAGCATGTGAAAATATTAAAGAAATCACCAGATGCCACTCAAGTCAGCAGGTCTTATTCGTGGCCAAAGGTGCATTACCACTGGTTGATATTATCTCGAAGACAAGTACTGGAGTTTTGATATTAACATCATGAAAGCATTTAACAGTGGCAATGAGGACATATAGTGTGTATACAAGAATCATGAATGTGTTTTACAGTGGAGATGATGACATATAGTATAGTAAACGTCTTTTAAAGTGGCAACATAGACATTGATTGGTGAAACTAGTGCCATTAATGTGATTTAAAGTTGCATTGATGATGTATGTTGGTGGCACCAGCATCATGAAAGGGGCTCAAAGTGGCACAGACAGCATATATTGGTGGTACCAGCGTCATGAATGTGATTTAAAGTGGGAATAACTAGGTATAGTGCATACACCGTAGAGAAGTCTTACTCATAAGAAAAGATGAAGAGCAAAGCGTCATTTTAAAAACAACACATGAGCTGCGGCCTGCGCACAGCATTTGGAAAACAGGCGCAAAAACACACGTGCAATGTTTTGCATTCACTCAAATCAAGCTTTAATTGACAAGTCCCGAGATGAAGATATCCGAATATCAGAAAGTATCCTGCAACTGTTATCAAAATGGATTAACTGCATTCATGGAAAGTGTAGCATGGAAAATGTAACATCTAAGTGTGAAGAAAAATGTACTTTAAAAGTGGCAACATGGAGAAATCCACCTGAATCAAGCATCCGCTATTGGCTTGAGCTTTGACATCTGTATTCTGCCCAAGCCACCTCCCACAACATGAGATATAAAAAGAGATCCCATTCTTTCTCACAGAGGGGAGCTTGTGTAGGCTCAGCCATAAAGATAACAATTGTCCTGCTTGATATAAATCCTAAACCAGCATTTTTATGGATTGTATCTGTGTATGATGGGCTTAAGATAATGAACTAGTGGGGGTTCAGCAGATCTGTGTTGCCTAATCTGATATTCTCATCTCCTGCCTTCATCGAGGCAGATAAAAAATCACTAGTGTCAAGAGACAGATGAATATGCCATTCATAGCCTCTGTCCCTCTCCCGGTCCAATGCCACACAGATTAGAAGCGTTACTCACTAAAACAACTATATCACCCTTATCTCAGACAGGTACATCAGCAGATGGATACAATTTAAGCGGAAGATGGCACGAGTAAAATCAAACTAACTTTGCAACAATACATGTGAATGCATTAGACATGAAGCAAATGCACACTCAACATGAAGAACACACACACTAGGTAATACATGCATTTATACATGAAGAAAATTAACATGGCATCCATAAGACATGAAGAACACTAACATAAGCAATATATAAGACAAATGCATAATAAATAACAAGTGACTATAGCTCACTAACATAGAAACACCACAGTAATGGGCAGCCATCTCTTCCAAAATGGAAGCGACAACTCGCTCCTGAGTAAATGAAAGGCCTCAAGTCTTCACGAGAAGTCAATATGCTGAAATCACAGAAATACAGATCCGTGCAGAGCTGGTATCAGAGACAAGGTTACTGAGAAATTAGGGAGGGTCTGAAAGTTACAGAGAAGGCACCATAGAATAATTCCCAGGACAAGAAGAATAGTCCCCATCTAATTAAAGTCTAGAAGAGCACAATCGACCATTGTGAGCCAAGCGCTAGTGAACCAAAAACCTAAGAAGACCCCACAATGAATAACTGAAGAGTGTTCCCAATGGTAAAAGTAACCATAACACTTGCATTAGCATTAGCTAAAATCCCAATAAATGCGGGGTGACATCATTCCAAACACGGTCTCATCACAGGTCACCAATAATTGAAGACTGTCTATTTATTAGCAATGAACACAGACAGGACACCTGCCTCACTCTCATGCATATTCCCAGACAGGAGGCACCACACAAGGTTGAATACAAAGAAATTATCCAGGCTCATGGCCTAGGAATAAGGGATGGTATTTTCTTTAATTGAAGGGAAAGCAGTTCATGGACCTCTCTCTCCCTACTCTGTCTCATGTCTTGATCACCTGTCAGTTGCCCAAGGTTAGGCAGTAGAAAGCTCACCAATCAAAACCCTCAATGTTAGGCTGTCCATTACAAATGATGCCAACCAATAGTTTATTGTGGTGATGATGTCATTTTTCTGTTATTAATTTTGAGGTGGTCACAGGAGGAGCCATCAGACAAGCGTTACCCAATCTGAACTTTAACTCCTATAGAATGTATATGTAGTTAATCCTCTTAACCAATCCCTGTAACCCATAGGTTTTGGTAGCTAGGATTACCGTATGATGTCAGTTCTGACAAATATTAAGTATAAAACCTGTTTTTGCACGCTGAGAGCGATGACATTTTATGCTTGTATGCTGTACCTGCTTTATTTGGATGTTATTAAAGCTGGGTTTTGCCTTTCCCTTTGTCTATTTCTGTTATTGAGTCTGGGTTTTTCTCGCTCATGATCCTTTGTGTAAATTGGGGTTTCCCAGGTCGTCTTAACAGATGGTAGAAGAGGATGGTTCTCTAGAGGGATTGTCGAGGGATCCCTGCTTTGGGCAGAAGAGTACAGAGGTAACATCTGGAGAGCGTATTAGGTGAAAAATCCTGTCCGGTTCCCGAAGATGCCCCGTAGGTGGGCTTTTCAGAGTTTGAGTGAGTGGTGTCACTTAGAAAGTTTGGAGGTAACAGTGAGGTGGGGCTGTTGAAAGCGTGAGTGGCATTTTTGGTGCCGCTCTGAAACATTGGGTTACGCAGGAGCAATAGTCTCAGAGGGAGACACAGACGTATTCAGTGCAAGAGAAGTATTGTTGAGAAAGGTGTGAAAGGGAGGTAAAAGAGGATGTGTGAAAATTGAGATATAATTTGGTAAGTATTGGTAAGTTAAACTGTGACATATTATCTTGGGGGGCACTCCCATTATTGACCTGAGCAAAGCGTTACCCTGGTACAAGGACATAATCCTTAAGTACCACACTCAGTGGCTCCGGGACATGTGGGCAACATGTTTATGCCCTGGCCGTAGGAAGGCACTCACTCAAAGTCAGTGCGGCAACACATGTGCACATATTTACATGCCGCGTATAAGGGAAAACAGTGGCAGAATCGACAAGCCATTATTGAACTGTGGAAAATGTATGGGGAAGAGATAGAGGAGCCACCTCTGAAAGAATGGATGCTCAATCAGCACGGCAACAGGGTCATAGCACCCATGGCTCCTTCTCCTCCTCCCCAGAGCATTGATCTGCCTTCGCGAGGAACAGGGATTATATCCATTACGGGTTTTAAAATCAAAGTATACCAATCCCACATATGCACCCCCTGCATACAGTAGTGACGAATAGGTGGTAAAAAATAAGCTGAGGAGAAGGTCCAGAGAGAGAGGAAGGCAGGGCAATAACGATGAGACGGTAATTGTACCGAATGTGGGTAGGAGGACAGATAATGCTCAAATTAGATGGAAAGGGAATGGGCAATTTTAAAGAAAGGGAAGTTAGAGAAGGGTAGGAATAGAATGAGAAAGAGAAGAGAGAGAGAAGGAATAAGGAAGAACAAGAAAGAGGAAATAAGTGAGAGGCAGACATAGAAAGGGAGAAGAGACAAGATGAAGAAAGAGAAAGGGACAGATGAAGAGATGCAGAAAGGGAAAAGGAAAGGCAAAAGGAGAAAGAGAGAGACAGAGACAGACAACAAGACATAGAAAGAAGCAGGGAGAGAAAACAAAAAGAAGTTAATGATATTATTAGGGGACATACACTCCCAGGCAGAGAGAGAGACCGGAGACCAGAACAGAGAGAAAGCGGGAGGAGCTTAGAGAGACACTGCAAGGAAGTGGATGAGATTCTTTGAAAACAAGACTTTTACAGATGAAGGAGAGGATGGGCCATGCGAAGAAGGGTTGGCAACGTTTATAGGAGGAAAAGGGATGGCACCAACAGTATGAAGGCTAGTAGAGGAGGGTCTCTGCAAGGTGAGGGTGGAAGAAATGTATTGGAGGAAGTGATGAGAGGAAAGTATAGGATTAGTCCACTTATGAGACTAGACTTTGAAGATAGAAGATGATGAAGGTGATGACAGGGATGACAGGGATGATATTATGTTTGAAGATGAAGAGAGATGGGAAAGCAGAGAAAAGGAGGCCACATGAACCCCTTCTACAAGCATGGGAATAGGGAAACAGATTCATGGGTAGATTTGGAAGAACCAGTGAGTAGGCCAGAGCCATGTTGAATATCCCAGATGTCCGGAGATGCAATCAAATAGTTTAGAAGAGAAAACGCTACATGTAAACAGACTAAAGTATTTACCACGACGGAAGAGAATTGGTATGACAGACAAAGGGTGGGGACGCACTATGACATGGCACTGGGTTCACACAGTTCCCTTTACCAGAAAAAGGGGGAGGACTGCTGCAATATATCCTGTGGCCACAAAGGAACAAAAATAATTAAATTTGTAAATTACCATTGCTTGCATCTGGGACAGGTAAATGTATCTATGAATTAGAGAGAATGACAGCTGGGATGACTTTAGCAGTAGGTGACATAAAAAGCCTGCTTGCTCCCATATTTGGGGAGCAATCAGATGACATTTGGAAGTGGGCAGTGTTTCTTGGAGCGACGGTGCAGAACACTAAGCATGATGGTGCACCTTTTAATAACTATTGAGCTGACATAAGGAGAGCACTTAGGGTTCAATACCCATACTCGTCAGGTATGAGCACAATTATGACTCGTAAATTGAGAGCGGACAAAGATCTGATGGCTTATATTCAGGACAACCAGGAAAAGTATCAGTTAGAAACCAGAGAACCGGGGGACAAAAACATAACTATTTATTATCAAATTTGATGTCAGGGACTTCCAGAGGAAGTTCAAAGACAATGGAAAAGGATTGTGGGAATGGAAGCATAGCCGTGGACGGAGATGCAACTGATTATGTTCACCATTGTCGGTTAAACCAAGAAAAAGGCAGAAAGAAAATCGAGGACAGGAAGATTGAGGAAGCAAAATTAGTTCAGAAAACAACTTTAGTAATTCTCTGTGGAAGGGCAGTATTGACATGTGAAGGGGAATGTTTTAACACACAAAGGGAAAAGCTAATACAACCAGCAGCAAATTGAACAAGGAGGGTTTAATGGGGGACAACCTGGATTTGGGGGACAGACATATCAATGTTGGACATGTGGGAAGATGGGGAATATTTCACCCCACTGCATAAGCAGGAGGGGGGATGCAACAGAATTGGCAAGCAGCTAGTCCAAGAGGGGGGACAGAGTACCCCCGACCATAAAGTGCAGATCCACCTGATTATTATCCCCAAGATCACATGCAGTATCAGGCACAAGCACCAGCAATACAACAGACGAAACAGGGGATGCCACCCCAAAAATAACAGACATGGATGCAGACACAGCAAACACTAATGCAGAAACAGGCACTTTCACAATAGAATGCAGTAATGCCATGGAATGCGAACATATTGCTGCACGCATCCACACATAGGATATGGATGTGTGCCAGTAGTGGGAGGGAATCCTTTAACTGGCACAGGACTGGACATATATATCCACTATAGGACAGCCTACAGAAAGACGTGATGTGCTCCATCCCATCGATTACACCAGACCCACAAGAGGAACTGAGGGTTGGAGTGACCATAGGTGACAAAACTTTCTTTTTCCAACAAGATATACAGAGGTTACTCAATCCTGTGTTAAAGAAGGCCCAATGTCAGACATTGCCATGAACATAGAAGGATTTTCAGGGGCAATAACTATGGTTACTTTTACAGACTCTTTACCTATTATCATTGGAGAACACAACATGTCATGCCATTATTATATTGATGCAAAACACCAATTAACATATTGTGGAGAACTTTGATGAGCAAATTAAACATGGCAGTACCATTCACTGACCAGGGGATACTATGTTCTACACCAGGGATCCATTATGTGAATGTACAAGAATTCACAACAGCATTCTATGACCAGGAAGCACAAAGAGGCGTGCCATTGAACCTGGAAATATTTCCTTACGGGGTACACATATTGTTAGCATGGCTTCCTGGAATACAAGACAGACTATTGTTGTTACCCACAGATTTTGTTTCGACCAGAAGTACCCATGGACATGCAGGATGGGAATGATAACAATTGAATTAGAAGCAGTAATAGTGAGGAAAGACAGTCATTTTACATGCAGTTGATTAAGAAGGGGTAAACTGGAGGACAGTGATAGCTTTTGATGAAGGGCATAGATTTACTTACTTATGTAAATACTTGCTGATGACGACTCAGATGACAAGGTGATGTTTAATATAAGTCTTACATATCAGAGATTGTAACAAGCACTTTGGGGACCAGCAGTTCATACGACGTTGGCTTATTGAAAGAAGTGGGGCAGTCAAAATTAAATTGACGCAAGGAGCTATTTTACCTCAAGTGAGACAATACCCCATGTCAAAAGAAGCTGACAAAGGCCTCTATGACACCATTGCCACCTTAGTGATACAAGGGAAATTAGGGCCTTCAGAATCTGATGAAACATGGCTGTGTACCCAGTCAAAAAAGCAACAGGCGGGTCGTGGATATTTATTCAGGACTTACGCCCTGAAATAGCTTGTTGAGGCAGAGTTTCTATTGATTCCAAACCAGCCACAATATTTTGTAACACACCATCTAAAACTAAATATTTTACGGTGATTGATTTAAAGAATGCTTTCTTTTCCATACGCTTGCATGAAGAATCCCAGTATTTGACCTTGTTTACTTACCGTAGGATTAAACTAAAACATACTTGGTTACTCCAGGGGTACTGCGACTCACCCTCAGTATTCAATCGGGTGCTGCAGATAGACTTGGGAAATGTACAATTTAACAGCACAGTGATCCAATATGTAGATGACAATTATAGTGTGCAGCAACACAGAGGAAGAGTGCAGGAGAGACTCAAAGCTGATGACAGTACTGGCAGCAGAAAAAGGTACACTGTTTACACACAGAAAATGCAATATTGCCAGGAATATAGGCCAGCTACATCTAGGCCAGCTTATATTAAAAGAAGGAAGGAACGTGACACCGGAAAGAGCAGAAGTGATCATGAAATACCTAAGCCAGAGATGGTAAAAGGGTTAGATCAATGTCTAGGCCTTTGCAATTATTGCAGTGCATGGGTTTTTGGCTACAGCACATATGTAAGGCCACTTCTAAAAGGACTCAATGAGTCAGAAGAGAAAATAGTGATATAGACTTGACAGGCAAAATGATAGATGCCTTTAATGAATTGAAGTTAGCAATTAGCACAGCTGTGTGTTAGGGATCCCTGATTATAATGAAGAATTAATTTATATTTTCCCATTCAAATGGAGTAGTGATGACGGCTGACATCACACAAAAAAACGCTATGGGACTCAAGCCATTAGCATTCTACAGTGGGATTTTAGATCCAGTCATGCAAGGGTATTATCCCTGCGACCAAGCATTGGCGTCAGCAGCCTTTGCGATTGAGAAATCTGCCAGCATAACGATGGGATGCACAGTTACATTAGATGTTGAGCATGCCATATTTGCTATACTTGAAAAGCCCAAAAGCACATTGACCACGAAGAGAGCCTCCGGTTATGAAGTAATTGTATCAAATCAATCCACATTTTTAGATGCATAGTAGTAAATCCAGCCAGATTTAGAGCAGAACCAGTGAAGGAAGGAGATAACATGCATGATTGCACTAAATACACTGAATACTATGATGAAATACCACATGTTAACAAAAAACTACTCAGGGTTGGGGGATAATCCTCTTAATTGACGGGTCATTGTCAATAGACTAAAGAACTGGTGAAAGGCAGAGGTGGGCAGTAGTAGTGAAGGTAAAAGAGAATGACAGCTTTGAGACAGTGACAAATGCTAGATTGCTAGCACATTCCTCATCACAAGCAGCAGAAATGGTAGCGCTGATATTGGTGCTCAAACCACATGAAGAAGAGGCCATAACAGTATACTCCGACTTCACTTATGTAATATCAACTGTACACGCACGACTGTCATGTTGGAAGAGACGTGGCTTCCGACTTGCAGACTGCACGCTAGTGCAGTATGCGCCACCATTGGACAGTGTAAGGAACTCATGATGTCACAAGTTTCACCCATTCTCACCTGTTTCTCCTTACTTGTGACCTTCTTGGAAGTGGGTTCCTTCTTTCTTACTGTCCGGGACTTGTACAGGCCTGGACGCGGGTCTTCGGATTCCAGCGTGAGGTCTGTTGCCTTCCACTAGGAAGCGTTCAGTATCCAGGACGTAGAACCAGGAAGGAGATGACCCGGCTCGGATGGAGCCGAAGCGCCGTAGGGCCAGGCACAAGGTTAATCCAGGAATTGAGTCACAAAAAGGGAAGGAAAGGGAACAAAGGAGTACCAGGAAGGAGGGAAACAAGGGAATCAAAAAGGAGCGTGAAGCGAACTTCGATAACGCACGTCTAACTACTCCAAGCAGTAGCGTTGAGACGTGTGGCGCCACGGGGCGTGGTTCTTTTCTAGGAAGTCGAGCGTAGCGTGGAAGGGCTGGTGTGCAGTGTTTTGGAACTGTTGGCCATGTTGGTAGAAACACGGAGTTCATACCGCGGTGCATCATGGACCATGAAGTCCAGAATGGATGGATTTCGCGGTTCATGACACATGATGGCAACATGTAAGACAAACACAAGTGATCACAGTTCAAGGGTGTTTATTGAACAATGAATGCTGTATGCAGGTTGGAAAAATGCCTATTCTAAACCTAAACCTAAAGTGGAAGCAAACGTCGACCATCAAATGAAAAAAGGGCAGTCCTACTGGCATTGTGTCAAAATAAAAGGGCCTATAATAAGAAACGTATTGCCAAACCTCACAAAACAAGGGTGTGGGATACTTTTCAAGAAAAGAAACAAGTGTTATCAAATCAGGATGCAGTAGCCTGGGTCTCGCTTCCCACGTTTTGAGCATGTGGTAAGATGGGAGCTTGGAGCACAGTACAGTATCGGGCTTCTCCAGCACGAGACGACAGCTCCAATGGCAGTTCTCCGGACCATCGATGGCCAAGTCTCGTTTCATTTGAAAGTCTCATGCCTTCGGGGTCTGACATGTTCAAATAACCAAAACCAAACGTTCCTTTAACCAAATAAAGGTTTGTTAGGGTGATAATGATTCACCCCTGGGTCCCCCTCTTCTGGGTGCTGACCCTTCTCAATTGTTTACTAGAGTTTCACGTAGGGTGATGACTTCACCCCTGGATCTCCCTTGGTCTGGCTGGCACCCCTCTTGACTTTCAGTACTTGGGTGATGACTTCACCCCTCCCATCAGCATCCCTTTTTCGGGTTCACTCTTGCCAACTTCACATTCACAATTGCTTGCAGGATTCACCTCCCTTTCTTTCACACTGCTTGAAGTCTTTTGATTGTACAGGGATTTTGCTTGACCCTCTGTATGACCACTTTGACCAATTTCAGGGGCCCTCCTATGGCCTTCTGGTTTCTGTAGTTTCAATGCAAAAGAAAGGAGGATCAGCCACAGTCTTTCACATGAGCACCCATGTTGTGCCGGAAAACTCTGCAGCTGGTCTTCAAGGTTTGATTTGTGTCTTATAGTTTCACCACTGGGTCTCCCTCTGTCGGGCTCGGAAACATCTTGAAGCTTCTCAAGGTTCTCCCTCAGTTGGGCTTGTACCCCTTTCTAGGTTCATAAAGGCCTCCCTCTTCAGGGACGGACCCTGTCGCAGAAGTCACAATTTTAACAAAAAAAGGTTGTGGGACTTCTAGTCCCAGAATGCACTTGGCTGATTTCACTCCTACTCTCTTTGCTCCCCAAAGCACTTTCTGTATTTGGGAGCTGCAGGAGTCAAAAGGGGATATTTGTAGGAGGTCAGGGTCTTTCTAGCTGCCCCTCAAAGACCTGGATTTACCTACCTGGCCCAAGGGAGAAGTTTAACTGTTGGTACCTCCAGGCAACCCCAGCTGCCCCATGTTTTGCCTTCTGGAGCCATGGTTTCCTCCTCTACACTGCAATCTCAGCTCTGGTAGCGGGGCCAGTGTTTGGGTGGTTTCTCCTTCTCCTTCAGGTCTCCCAGGGTCTCTCTTTCCCACTAGGGCTCTCTTCTGCTCTACAGTATCTTCCAGCATACCCGACTCACTCACAATGCTGTTCCTGGCTGCTGCTCTTATACTCCCAGCTAGAGTTATTTGGAGTCAGGTGTGCATAATTGTCCCTCCCTGCCTGACTCTGCGTGACCTCGTTATTGGGACAACATGGAGACTGCCCATAGGAATCCATTGCCCATGGATTCCTATGGGTAATCCTCATGACTCCCATCTTCCTCTTCCTTGTCCCAGTTCTTGTGGCTTTCAATGGGGGAATGGAATTATGGAAGTTGTAGTATTGTAGAGAGGTATAATTTGTTTTGGGTTTTAGAGGTGATTAGGATTTCCCCTGTTGTTTTCTCTGTCTTTTCCATAAGGGAAAGTGCTGTGGGCAGTGGGATTGTGGTGACAACATCCCATAAAGACTGCTGTGATATCGGGTTGGGGTGCATTGGAAACATTGGAATACCGCATCTCGCCTAGGACATTCCCATGAGAATGACCCCAGACTCCCCTACTGGGTGATCCTCCCGCACTGGTCCTCCCCCAGGGCCCGGATCAAAAGCCAATGGCCGTGCCCTGGCCACCCTAATAGAGGAATCTCGGGGTCCAAATTGGAGAATACCCCTAGGTTTCTCACAACAGGCTCATAGATGCCCTCCTTCTCCCACCGGCCATCACCATGGTGAAACGCACAGCGCACACTAGAGGTGCAGATTTGATTTTTCAAGGCAATGAGGTTGCTGCACTATATCTGACACTGCGACTGCACCAGATAAAAACACACATGCACGTAACATGGCGATGAAGGATGGTTTTAACACACGACCCATAGCACAAAGTACCGAATCACAGGGAAGGGCACCACCACAAGAGCAAGAATTATGGAAACGAAGGGTGTGATCATTGTTCGCCGCTGATGCAATTCAGCAGCAGGACAGCACCGGGATATCAGTCATGCCTCTAGGGCTGCTTAGTACTATTAGACCAATTGCATCATCCAGTACACACATCAAGTGAGTGTCTTGCAGTACTGATTTCGGGGGAAGGGGTTGATCCTAAATTTGGCAGAACATGTCACAGATTTGATTGTAAATTGTTTAATGTACTAGAGGTTTTCTGCTGGACATACTTTGCGAACAGTGAGAGGAGCAATACCCAGTCCTACTGGACCATTTCAGCATTTGCATATCGACTATATAGATATGCTCCAAATTTGTAATGGCTACAGATACATGCTAGTGGTTTTACGTCCCTTTTCCCAATGGATCGAAGCAGGTCCATGCATACATCCGGTCATGCACTGTGAAGCTCCTCATATGTGAGGTATTTCCAAGGTGGGGAGTGTGCGAAGTGCTCTAGTCTGACAATGGACCACATTTTATAAATGAGGTATTTGGGCACATCACTATTCTTTTGGGTATTAAGCATACATTCTCATCTTCTAACCACCAACAAGCAAACAGCATATGTTAGTGACTCTACAGCCTCCTAAATGAGCGAATTGCTAAACTAAAATAGACACTGAAAAAGGGTTGGTTGCTATACCTTCCTTTAGCCCTATTTGCATTATGCAATCAGCCTTGCTCTGACCATCACCTGACTCCAAATGAGCTGAAGACAGGACGCCGCCTGCACACACCCCTTGCTCCTCCCACTCAAGCTCAAACTGATGCAGAAAGTGCTGTTACTGTGTTAGCAGAAGAAATGCACGATTATTTGGCAGCTATGATGGAATCTCTTAAATGTATGTCTCGACAGGTACGACTGCAGCACAGGAGGTTGAAGAAGAAAAATGAAGCAAATGAACAAGTTGATACAGAAACGCTATTGAGGCCACCAGTACTTTTCCCAGGAGACAATGTTCTGTGTAGGAATTTTACCAACTGGTGGCACAAGGACCGTTTTGAAGGACCATTTATTGTGGAGGCAGTCACACAGACGGCTGTCATAGTTCAAGGAAGGTGAGCCTGGTTGCACCTCGGCAACCTCAAACTCTACAAAGGAGAAGCCCCCCAGTGCCTGCCAACATTGAGCATGGAAATGATGCCGACGACAGAAGACCGCACAAAAGGTCGATGACGAGGGCCAATCAGCAGCGAGAGGAATGAAGACATTGTTTCTTTTCCTACACACAAAAAGTTGGTCCAACAGTGTCTAAAGCAACTCATTCACAAGGTGAAGGGTGAAACTTTCAGAGCAAATGAGAAAAATAGCAAATGTTCTCCATAGCAATATTTGTTCTCCTTGTTTTGTCCTTCTTGATGAAAACGTATCCTTTTCTAGAAGCATCGAACATCTGTTTTGCCGTATTATTGTTTCATATAAAAGCCTATTGTTTTAGAAAGAAACTTCTTTTCAATTCTAACATGTTTCTTTCTGTAAATACCCATTCTTTAAAGAAAGTTAAAAGGAGTTTTTCTGGTGAAAACAATGGGATTATTCAATACTGTTAGACATTTGCTTTTAGCACTTAGAAGGAATAACACTTCCAATTATTTGCAAAAGGTAGACACATTAGCAATAATGCCAATAGCAACATTTATTTACATTTTGTAACCTTTATTTTATTATTCTTATGGCATTAAGATAATTGGTCCTTTACAATGTAGCTAGACCAGTAAACAGAAATATACCTACTGTTACAATGACAAGTGAAATGACAACAAATTAATTCCCTATAGTAAGCATGCAGATGAAAATAATAAAAAGAAGTGTGTTAGATGACTCCAGGCACATGCATATTTATATGACTGGTTGTGCCTATGCCACTAATAATTTGTGGTACCAGCACATGAGCCTAGTAGGGAGAGAGACATCTGAGGAGATCTGTTTTGTTTACTCACCTATCCCATGTGCCATGACTGCCTCTAGAGTATTCATACCTCAGGAAGTACTTGAAACCAGAACACATTGCTTTTTACATCTTGCACTCTGCAGGGCAATCAGCCGTTATAAAATATGGGACATCAGCAGACTTCCCATACGTAGATAGCTAGATAAAGGAGAAACACAACATTGATAATGTTGAAGCACGTCTGATAGATAAAGCACCTCCTAGCAAAAATAAGCTACTGGTAAAATATAATTGACAATCTGTGCATAATAATACATTGTTAGACAACATTGTGACCCTAAAACTCCATTTAGCGGAATTGAAACAAGAAAATAATCAATTAATTTCCGAGGAAGTTGAGTCCCAAACCAGATATGAACAAATTATTCATAATTTAAGTGTCACAAAAAGACAGAGAGATCAGCTTGCACAAGAGTGTGATGCTATTAGTCATGAGAACCAGCAACTGATACTAAAACTAGAACAGGCGCATGAAAAGGAAGGCCTGAGTCAATTCTCTTCCCAAGAAGTAGCCAATGTGAAAGAGGCAAATTTTCATCTCCAGGATAAATTGGAACAAATAGAGACTGACCTGAAACAGGTATTGCAATTAAAAGTGTACGTTGAAAAAGAAAAATAAATGCTGCACTTAAAAGAGAAAAGTCAAGAAGGATCTAGTGTCATTCAAAATTACCAATGCGAGAATTAATGTTTACAGCAGGAATTACAAAATAAGAAGGACTTATTAACCTCCCATAGCAAAACGCTGGAAGCTAATTATGCCAGCATCTGTGAACTGAGGGAGCAATTAGCCCAGTGTAAGCAAAAAATGATTTTGGGAATGTAAAAAAATGAAAAAGTACACCAAGAAGTAAGGGATTATAAAATGGCCTTACCATTACCCAGCAGACAACTATCAGAGGCAAGTATGTTGGACAGAGGGGAACATTGCCTTTTGCCAAAGGCCTAATTCTACCCACCTGCAATTTCCTATAGACAGGCTGAGAGGTATCTAACATCTCCTTTCCCAAATATTTCTAATCAGAAAGGAGAGCATTCCCTATCTGATATTGATGACTTCTTGCTGTTACCAGCAAGAATGGGTTGAGGGTCCCCATGTCAGGAAGAGACAGGAATGGAAATGAAGATACATCTGGGCCTGAGGAAAAATATAATGAAGGATTGATGGAACCAAACAAAATGATCCTGCTGAGAAATCATTTAGCACACTTTTCTGAAACGGAAAGACGAAAGCTTCAGCCATGGAAGAGCATTTTAAAAGTCTCTTCCCATCCGGGAAACTGGAAGGATACTTCTAGGTGATCCAGGAAAAGAGACAGTGTTTAATTTCAGTCTTCAGAGGAAGAAACCCAGTATTATCCAACCTCTAAAAAGAGATCTTGGGTAAATAATCCTGAGAAATCCCAGAGAAAAGAACAAAGGGAAGAGCCTGTGTGCCATGCCTCTATAAGGCATTCCCAGAATCAGAACAGTAGGGTAATGGGGTTCCTGCAGTAGGTCTGACTCTGAGGGAGAGTGAACTAGGCTTCAGCAACACAAAAAGGGCAGATCCCAAAAGAATTTCATTAAAGACCCTGTCAAACAAATCAAAGCCATCAAAAGCTCTATAACCCTGTATCATAAAAATGCTAAATATTCTGCATTGGAACATCTAGTGTTGCTTCAGCAAATAATTTCCTCAGTTATAATAAAGAATGATTTTAATAACATGGAGTATTCCAAATGGTCATTTTCCCGTGGATTTTCCAGGTTCTTTGCAGAGCTGGAGGACCAAAATCATCATAAATGGTCTACTTCTAAGACAGCCATTTTAAAACATTTCTACGTAGAAAACCACAAGAGGCCCGTGCAGCTGCATACAATAAGTTGAGTGGCGAGGACCAATCTCCCAGGGAATTTACCCAATAGATGAAGCGTGCATTCGCACAGACACAACATTTTTCCATGCACTCCCAAAATGCATGGCAACCCAATTAGTGAGGAACTTTGATGATCTGCGAAGCCTTGAATGGGTGATTTCACAAGCCACCATGATCTATAAAGTCCAAAAGCCTGCAAAATACAATGATATCCCCAAACTCTCAATTCAACTTCAACACCTACCACTGCAAAAAGTGCCCCTCCTTTGGATCTGGTGTCAGGGGGTTTGAAGATAGCTCCTCCTACGACCAAACAGCATGACCAACAGAGGAGGCCCTCTGTCCAGTCCCAATCAAGTAACGCTCAACCTGTGTTCCAAAAGACAGACCCTTTTGACATTCGTACCTACATAAGTTCATGGTACATGGGTTCTAAGCCCATCCTGGGCTGCAGATACACTCCCCCAAAACAGGTGGGAAAACTAAATCATGGAGCCATTACTCTGGGAAATACAACTCAGAATTTCTCATGGGAAAGAAATCAGACACCCCCTCCAAATCAGAATGTTCACCTTTGAACTATACCCGAGTTACTTTACTAGTAGGGATAGCTACCCTTCCAAAGTGCAACAAAGGTATGACCCAAGATCTCCCCACAGTTTTGAGTGAGGAGAAAAGGTCTCTCAACTTGAGAGAGAGGTCAAGCAATTGACCGAGAGCCTTGGACAAATGTTGAAGGCCCATTAGAACACTTGGACTACCAGTTTCCCCAAAGTGCCCCAATCCTCTTCCCTCTACTCTCTTTCTTCTTGGTGATTTCAATCTTCATCTCTCCACCATTCATTCTTCTTCACCTTGTCTTGCTATTATGGACTTGTATAATATTTTTCAATACCCTACCCCTCCATCACATTCACCTGGTTCATCTCTTGATCTTATTTTTTCTTCCATTCCCTCGTCTTCTCCTGTTTCTTTCTACCCTTTAACTCTTTCGGATCACCTTCTTTCTCTTTTTCATTTACTATTTCCATACACCCTGTTTCTCCTGCCTTTAAACAATCGTTTCTTCATTGGAATCTTCGCACATTCGGCACTTCTGTTTTTCTCCCTACTCTTCTCTCTGTTTTTCCTTCCCTTCCAACCTTTTCTACTCTCCCTGTTGATACAGTGCCATCTTCTTTAAATATGGCTCTTTCTTCTTCTTCACTGGACATACACTAGCCATTACGTTCTTTCTGCCCATCTGCTAAAATTCCTCACCCATGGTTGACATGTGAATTCTACTTCAGTGTTCACTGAGCTCTACTTTGAAGCATGCTGAACGGGCCTGGAAGAAAAGCAGGTCATCTTTAGATCTTATTGCTCTGTCCTCAATCCATATTTCCTATAACTCCTGTGAGGGGTCAGAAATGAGAGGCGTACACAAAGTGGTAGTGTTTTCAACATCAGACATCTTCATTAAAATAAACGGATTGGAAAAAGGCCTATCTGTACCTATCCTAAAGAGAGTCTCCCTTCCTAGGAAAATAAAACTAAAGATCAGTCTGAGTCTTGTCGTCAAAATGATATACACTGTCCTTGTGTCCAACACATTAATCTGACCCTCACACTAAAAGTGAACAACTAAGGTTATAAGGGAAGTGTCTCTGATGTAGGTTTTGTAGAAAGTGTTAAAAAACAAATCAATAAATCCCAAAAAAATAATCTTTGGATCCAGAGCGTGGTTCCCTTCCCCTGGATATCTCAGGCAGGATGGCAAAAATTTCTCTTTCAACTAATGACTTTTCAAGGACAGCAAAAGTGTCTCTTTCAAACAGTCACTCCCTATGGGTGGCAAAAATGTCTCCTTCAAGCAAAAGTTCCTTGAGGATAGTGAAAGTGTCTCTTTTAAAATGATAAATCCTTACAGAGAACCTCCTTCAAAACGTCCCTGCCAGGAAGCCTTTGGTAGGTTTATCCGATCCTGCCAGGTGCATTCCCACAATGTATATGTCCTGTGTGTATTTCAAATGGATTACCTGATATACTCCCCTGCCAGGTACATTCCCACAGTGCCTATGTGCTCTGTGTATTTCAAATGGATTTACCCTTTCTGGGGTCTGCAGATCCCCTGGTATAAGACTGGTGTAGGTAGAAGTGAGTTACCTGCAAGTCATTGCCTTTCCAGATGGATACCTGAGCAGGGTAATTGTACAGGACATATAGCGCACAGATATATGAATCTTCGATGCCAGTGATGGGATCGAACGTTGCACATGGCCCTTCCATTAGCTAGACACTCACTGAAGGTTGCCGTTGTGACCTAGAACTAAGAGTGTCGTATGATTTGTGCCATTAAGTGCATGCATAAGAGCAACGAAGTGGTACTTAAATCCCTCCTGCAAACAAACATTTGGTTCCTTCAGCCTGTGGATTTGAATGTCCACAACAACTAGTACTTAACCTATGGACAAGTGAGTACCTCTGGTATGTAGTTGGTTATACTGATTTACAATGAATTGAGTGCAATAACTACTCCTCTCTAGCTAACTTTGGATTAGTTAAGAGAAAGGAGTGGAAAGAGTAGTACTCTTAAGACGTGTAACCTGTGTGTTTCAGGTGGAAAGGGACACATTCTAAACACTGTTTGATGTGGGTCGGTGTAATAAAGAGGCACACTCAAATTGAAGGAGAGTAAGAGCTTTATTCGAGGCCCCCGGTGTTGTCGCAGTAGTAGCACCAACTGGCGAGGCACTCTCAAATGGAACATACATGCACGAGGTTCTAAAGAGACCCGTGCATGTATTACCATAACATCTCCCCCACATGAGGCAAAAGAAAAAAGGAAAGACAGGGGGGGAGAAAAAAAAACAGGAAAGTGAAAGGGGAAAAAAGGGGGGTGTCAAGTGGGAGAGGCAGAGGGAAGATGGGTAAACTGGGGTACATTAGTAATAGACATAGTCATTGTTGAAGTTTTGGATGATTTTGCTGTTCCTTCTGGACATTCTTCCAGTGGGGACTCCTTGATGAATGGAGTGAGGTCTATTATTGTCCACATGTTCACAGAGGGATTCTCTTAGGGAATGTGAGGTGTGTTGTGATGGTCTGTCAGGACTGTTGTCCTTAGATATGCTGGTCTCTTGGATGTCTTTTGTTACTTTTATGAGATCATCTCCAGACCATCTCTTTCCATCATCGAGGATGACAGACTTCCCATGGCAACTCACAATTCTCTGTGGAGGTCTGAAGATGGATTCACCCTTGAGAGTTTTCTTCGGTTCTTTGACACATACCCAGTCTCCTTCACGAACCAGCATCTCTTTTACTCCATGTCTGGAGTCGTATTGTCTTTTGTATTTTGCTTGTTTTTCTCTTACTGTCTTTTGAAGTAGATCTATGTTCACCCTTGCTTCTCCCGTGTATAGGAACATCCACGCCGGTCTAAATCGGCTAGTTGCAACCCTACCTCGCATGAGGGTGAAGGGCTCTATGTTTGTGGTGGTGTGTGGGGTTGTTCTATACGCATGCAAAGCTTCTTTGAGAGTTTCTCTCCACGGGAGGTTGTTGGCCGTGGCCAGTTGAACTACGCTCTTCACGAGTTCCACAAGTCCGTTGGAAATCGGATGGTACAAAGATGTTGTTATGTGGCTGATGGACCTTTTCTTGAGGAAATCACCAAATTCCATAGACATGAACTGAGACCCGTTGTCCGAAACCAATTCCTTGGGGTCTCCCTCCCTGTTCAAGATCTCTGTCAGGAAATCTGTAACTTTCTTTGAGGTCACATTGTCCTCAGCTATTCCCCATTCTGTCCATTTAGAAGTGTAATCGACAAGTACTATGATATATACTTTGACTGTTTCGAGGTTCTCGAATGGACCCATGATGTTGATTGCCAGTTTAGACCACACATGTTTGGGAGGTTGAATAGGCTGTAAGGGAGTCTTTCTTAAGATCTTAGACTTGTCACTCATGGCACACGTGGAGCAATTTTTGACCAGTTCTTCTGCTTCTTTCCACATTCCTGGCCACCAATAGTTGTTTCTCAACTTGTTTTTCGTCAAGCTCCTTCCTAGGTGACCTTCGTGTGCCAGTTGGAGTACTTTTTTTCTGAGTTGGATGGGTGGGATTACTCGATCGCCTCTAAAGATATGCTCATCGTCTATGGATATTTCTTCCTTGAAGGGAATGAAGCTTGTTAAAGCCTCTCCCTTTTCTACCCAGTCATTGGCTATTGCTTCCCTGATTTCTCGCTGTTCCGGATCAGTATTGGCATTAATTTTCCATTCATCTCTCGAGATGGCAGGGTTTACGACAGCTATGATGTCCTCATCTGGAGATGCAATCTCAGTGTCGAGGTTGGTCAATAATCTGGAAAGGCAATCTGCTACTTGGTTTTGTGGACCAGGAGTATAGCATAGTTGGAGGTTGTATTGCATGATGTCGAGGAACCAACGTCTTATTCCCGGTCATGTATCTTGCCAGAGAGTACACTCAAGAAGGTCTTGAGATCCACCATGGTGTAGGGGGAGCCGGTGTCTACCATTACGGGTAATGATATGCCGTTGATTTGCATTTTGACCCAGGGACCGTTGCTCTGTTGTTGGGATGTTACAGTGAGTATTTGTACCGTTTGTTGCATTTGACTGATGGATAACATGTCATTGTGCTTTTGGTTGCTTTCGATGACTCTCACAGAGGACGGTCTGATGAAAGGTCGCCTGGTGAGATTGCCATATCTGGTTGTCCTTCCCCGTGTGTTCTTGCAGATTTTGGCAAAGTGTCCAATCTGGCTGCACTTATAACACTCGACAGCGATGGCGGGGCATTCTTTATCAGGATTTGCATGCTTGTACCATCCGCACCTCTGGCAGCGCGTTGGATTCTGGGAGTTGTATGGCCTCGCTCTGTTTGAGCCAAATTTCGAACTTCTTGATGGCGGAGCCTTTCTTACTGCTGCTACTAGAGGCTCGTAAGGCTCGGACTCAGGGCTGACACATTTGATTTCCACACTGGTTGTGTGGTTGCGTCTTTCCCTCATACATCGATCTCCCAATTCTATGCTCCTCGCTATCTCCGTGGCTTGGTCCAGGGTGGGATTTTTGGTTTGCCACAGTTTTTGTTGGATGCGTGGATCAGCCACATTCAGCACCAATTGGTCTCTCAAATACTCATCACAGACACCTGTGAAACTGCAGATTGACATGAGCGCCCTGGGGTACGCTATGTATGAATCAATAGATTCGCCTTTGAGCAGCTTTCTGGAAAAGAACCTGTGTCTTTCCAGTACTACGTTGGTCTTGTTTCCAAAATGACTGGTGAGTTTGGCCAATGCTATGTCGAACTTGCGGTTGCCATCTCCTCCCATGTTGCCGGGTTCGGGAAAAGTTCTGAAAAGTCTCAGTGCTTCTGCCCCTATACAGTTCAAGAGGGTCGCCTCCTTGAAGTCATCATTGAACTTGCTGCCCCCGATGGCTCTAAGGTAGACGTGGAAGCCATCGATCCATTGTTCCCATGGGCAGGTTGGGCTCCCAGGGCATGGAAGAAACTTGGTGGGAGGCGGGACGCCCTGCATGGTGGTGTGCCTGGTTCTCGGTTGTAAGTGGTAAGGAAACAAACAACAAGTACTTGTGGAAAGGTAACTTTGTTATGCTGAGCACTGGGTGTTAAATGGTGTGTGGCAGCTGTTCAATGGCGCCAGTATCTGTGGTGATAGGCAGAGGTTTGCAGCACTGTTGGCAGTCAATAAAGTGAGCTGGCAAGGAGGCGCTGGGATACAGCCTTTGTAGAAGTGCTTGAAGGGTAGGGTGGAACCAGATTCAGAGAGTGCCCAGGCGTATCTGTACTGCAGAGTCTTTAAGCTTCAGTGTATGGATGGCCCTTAGTACAGATTGTGGCCTCACAATGGGCTCGAAGCACAGGGTGGCTGGTTCAGGGAAGACCTGACGGAATGTTCAGTTGTGATGTCACAATGGACCAAGATAGTGAGTAGTTAGTCCCTGAAGGTCAGAGTGGCCATTGATAGAATGAAGATTGCTAATGCTGTGTGTGCGTTGCTGGGCAACAGCTGGCAGCTTTTGAAAGTGATGCAGGGTTCTGCTCAGGGCGGCGGTGAGGGTTTTACACAAAAAGTGCCAGTAAAAAGGAAAGCGCACGTTTCACTTCGTCCGTTTTACACATAAAATGCCAAATAAAAGGAAAGTGTACGTTTCATTTCGTCCTCCCCCCTCCTCTGACCTGATTGATGGACAGCTCCTGCTGTCTGAAGCACTTTTGGAGTAGGGCAGGAGTGCAATGTGCGCCGCTCTGAACTCCCAGCGGGGAGGAGCGGCACCCTTTACAGTGTAGAACTGAAGGTGGGGGGAAAGGATGTCGAGGCCTCTCTTTGCTGTTTCTCTTTGCTCTCTACAGCTGACAGGCAGGCCGCTGGGGGCGCTGTCAGCAGAAGTCGGCGGCAGCGAAGGGGGGGGGCTGTGCTCGCAGTCAGGTGGTATGATACACTCCCGGGGGCCTCGGGGTACGGTGCCTCGTCGCCATTGTAATAAAGAGGTACACTCAAATTGTAGGAGAGAAAGAGCTTTATTCGAGGCCCCCGGGGTTGTCGCAGTAGTAGCACCAACTGGCGAGGCACTCTCAAATGGAACATACATGCACGAGGTTCAAAAGAGACCCGTGCATGTATTACCATAACAGTCGGTGCCGGTCCCTAATGACGATCGGAATTAAACAACAGTATCCCAGCTTATGAAAATAACAGCAAACTAATATTGAAGTAAGTCGCCATCTAGGCTGGTATTTGTTTAGGAGAAATGGTTATAGCGCTATTAATGAATCCGGGGTAGGTGGTGAACTTGTGTTTGGACCCTTTGAGAATATAGTCTTCTGAAGACAAAACGAAAGACTGTGACACTAATTCCTGCTGCTTATTTCTTCGCCTCTGTAGGCAGCTTGTTGAAAGGTGGATTGAGACCCCTTAATATACTCCTATTGAAACCTTAATGACAGGTAAGTGTGTAAGTGCAGTATTAATTGAATTTGGCCTAAGAATGCTACTTCACTTATGGCAGTTAATGCCTTGTATTAATTGACCGCAAGCAACTGCTTATAAGTTGCTTTTGCGTTTGTTCATGTTGCAGAACACCACATTTCAGTCGAGAGCAAGCTACACTGTCTCCTTATTATCGTTGGTCATTCAAAAATTCAGTCAAAAAAAGCCCCTGAAGAATTTCCCTTATTTATATTGTACTATGATTGTTTGGGAATTAAAAATGTTGGGTGTTTCGGTGTTATACTGATTATACACCATGAATTCAAACAACTTTTAGTGTTGTAAAAAATAATATCAGAAGCAAAAGATTGTTTTCTGTTTTACTTATAAGTATTATTGATTTTCCTACTTTTTGTTGATGGCTTTTTATTTATATTGTATTTGTACGGTCTTTACTTTGACACAACTTAGCTGTAATCACACTTGTTGATTTAGTATGTATTGCAATGTGTTTTACTTTAAGTCTTGAGTGTTTTTTAACTATACAATGTTTCAATATAATAAAAATGAATTACTTATATTTTTATATCAAGGGCAAATTGAATCTTTTTTTACTTAAGACTCAATGGCCCTCATTACGACCCTGGCGGAAAGTAACTGACATGACCGCCATGGCGTAAATAGCGTTTCCGCCATTGCACGATGGAGTAAAGTGCGGCTAATTCTGACCCATCGGGCACGAGCATCACGCCATGGCGGAAGTGCAAAGTCCGCGATGGCGGAAATGACCCCAAAACGCCCCTTACCGCCGTCGTACGCCGCCCTAGGTGCAATTCCGCCACCCATCTAAGCTGCACTATGCTATTTCTGATTGTTTACTTTCCATCCAATCATTGATGCATGCTCGTTTACGTCAATTGAACGCCACTAATGCCGAAGTTCCCTTTTCCCCAGGTGCTACTGCCCCCCTAATTTCTCCCCCTCCTATTAGCTTTCCCCTTATTCATCTTTCTTTTATTTCCTATGCTAGAAATATAGGCTTTCATTATGACTCCTCACTCTCTTTTACCTCACATAGCTCTAATACGGCACAATCTTGTCGATTTCATCTTTTTAATATTAGAAAAGCTTGCCCTTGCCTCACTGTTCATGCTATTAAACTATCGATCACGTCCCTTGTCTTCTCTCTTCTTGATTATTGTTCATGTCTTCTTCTTGGTCTTCCCACTTCTCATCTAGATCCTTTGTGCTCTATCTTTAATTCTGATGTTCATACCCTCTGTTCTATTCCCCCTCTTTCTTCTGTTTCCTCTGCCCTTTTTTCTCTTCTTCGGCTATGCTCGTCTGCAATTCCTCCTTCTTTGCATTACTTTGAAATGTGTCCATGGGCTTGCACTGGGTTATCTCTGGTCCTTGGTTTCTATATTTACCCCCGAGCACCCTCTCCACTCTCAATTTTTTCTTTCTGTTTGAAGCCCCTTTGCACTTAGTCCCATTTCCCTTCTTTTGAGCTTCTGACACCTAAACTCTGGAATGCTCTTCCATTACATATTCAAGCTATTTCTACTTATTCTCTCTTCTGCATTACTCTTCAATCCCATCTTCATGCCTCTGTGCCTTAATTTCCCCGCTTTTGGTTGAAATTGTGGTTTATGCATTGATAGTTTGTATCACTTTTAATATTGTATATGCACCGCTTTGGCAAAAGAGCCTTATAAATCAAAAATAGATACAAAATACAAATACAAAACATCCAGGTCAGGTGCCCCTGGGGGACAATGACAAGAAGATAACAATCCAAGTAATAGAATCCAAGAAGAAAAAGGGGATAGGGATAACAAGCCTTAGAGGAAGATTCTTTTATAACCCTAACAATGACCCCTGCATTAAATGAAGAAATACAAGAGACTGGTAGCAACATCTCTTTCCACTGGAAACTAGAACCAAAATAACAGAGAAAAGGAGTAACATTTAAAGAAATGAAAAACAGAATGTTCATTGTTGAGACAGAGGAGTGCACAGAAACCCCAGAAAAAAGTATTCTCTTTCAGAGAAGGAGTGACACGTCCTAAAGAAAGGTGGGTAGAAATAGAAGACCCTGGACCTCATTACGAGTATGGAGGTAGTCATGCCCTTAATAAGGGTATGGCTGCCTCCATACTGGGTTCCAGTACCGGGTTCCTACAATGAGGACTTACCAGGCTATTCCAACCATGGAGGACCCGGTAAGTCCTCATTGGAAAAACCCATCCCCATTCCCATTTGAGCCCCCGTAGTGCTCAATGGGAATGGGGAGGGAGCTAATAATGTGCCTGTTACCGGGTTCCTACAATGAGGACTTACCAGGCTATTCCAACCATGGAGGACCCGGTAAGTCCTCATTGGAAAAACCCATCCCCATTCCCATTTGAGCCCCCGTAGGGCTCAATGGGAATGGGGAGGGAGCTAATAATGTGCCTGTTAATAATGGGCCCGTTATTAGCTCCCTGGTCCCCTCGCGGGACCCGCTAAGGACGCCTGGTTTTACCAGGCATCGTTACCGGGTCCTGCAAGGGAACCTCATGATAGGGCATCCCGTAATGAATGGTGTCGGTCCCGTACCGGCACCCTTCATTACGGGAGCGCCATGGCCGTAATGAGGCTACCTGAATCAAAGAATGTAGAAAAAAAGACTGAAAAGTGAAAAGAAACTCTTAAGTGCAAAAGAGAATCTGATAAAACAGAAAGGATAAGCCCAGAACATCCAGAAATAGTAGCAGTATCCTCCCTCCTAAAGGACTCTGAAGATTGTCCTCTGAAAAGAGAAGACAACAAAGAGTGTGTGGATAGAGGGGATACACCTACTCCATATTTTATCTCCAAATGCGTGTTCATTCCAACAGGTTCGCAAGCCAAGTAGTGTGAACTTTCCCTCAAGGAAGAAAGTGCATACATGGGGGCGACCCAAGGTTATGCCCTAGAAACAAATGACATCAAGAAAATTCATTCCGAGCTGCCTAATACCTAATGCTTTCTTCCTTTGTAAACTAGAGTCTAAAGAAGGTAGATTATATGCTACTGTCCAGATACAAGGTTGGTGTGATTTATCAGCTCCGGTAGACACAGGGTCACAGGTGAACGTGATTTCCAAATAGTTTTTTTGATAAACTCAACCAAGGAAGGGGATTTGAGGTGTCATAAAATAAATGGGAGGCAGACACAAAGTGGTAGTGTTCTCAACATCAGACAGCTATATTAAAATAAAAGAGTTGGATAAATGCCTATCTATCCTTATCCTAAAGTGAGTTTCCCTGCCTAGGAAACTAAAACCTAAGGTCAGTCTGTGTCTTGTTGTGACAATTATACACACAGTCCTTGTGTCCAAAACATGAATCTGCCCCTCACACCAAAAATGAAAACTAAGAGTGTAAGGAAAATGTAAATCCAACAAAATAATCTTTGGATCCAGAGGGTGGTTTCCTTCCCCTGGATGTCTGTGGTAGGATGGCAAAATGTGTCTCTTTCAATTAATGGCTTCTTAAAGCTGGCAAAAATGTCTTTTTCAAAGAACCACTTTTCAAGGATGGCAAAAGTGTCTGTTTCAAATAATGGCTCCTTAAAGATGGAAAAGGTGTATTTTCCAAACAACTATTTTTTAAGGATGGCAAAAGTGTCTCTTTTAAGCAACGACTTCTTGAGGGTAGCAAAATTGTCTCTTTCAAGCAACCATTTCCTAAGTATGGCAAACATGTCTTTTCCAAAAAGTTCCTTAAGGATGATGAAAGTGTCCCTTTAAAAAAGAATAACCTCTTATGGAGGACCTCCTGGTATACTACGCTGCCAGGAAGACTTTAGTAAGTATATGAGATCCCCTGATATACTCTCCTGCCAGATATCTTCCCACAATATCAACTTATTAAATTAACTTGCTTGGTGGTTGGTCCACCAGGACCTGTGTTCAGCAGATTGTTACAGATCCCCCGGTATACCCTGCTGCCAAGTATCTGCCCACAATGTCTGTATCCTCTGTGTATTTCAAATGGATTTCCAGCCAGATATCTTCTCCCCAAATGCTTACTGCCTGATGTGCTTCTTTCCCCAGGGCTTCTTTTAAATGTTATTACTTTCTTTCAGTATAGCAGAGTTGTATTCTTTCACTGTATATACTTTCTTGGCTTGAGGACCCAACTTTCCCCACATTGACATCTCATGTATGAAGACTTGTTCAAGTTCGACCTTTAAACTTCTTCAGTAACATTCATCTGCTTTCGGTAACACTTGTTTCAACTGTCCCCATATTGATATCGTGTATATGGAGGTATGTTCAAGTTTTGTCGTTTAACTCTTTCATTAGCATTCATTGACTTGTGACAATACTTGCTCTAACCTTCCTCATATTGGCATCTCATACATGAGGATTTGGGCAGATTCTGTCTTTGTTTCTATTTGGTTGCTATTCAAAGTAAGTTCTTAGTGGCTCACATGCCTGTCGGTATGTCCCTGGGCCCCCAACAACTCTGGCCAGACTTACCGGTGTCTGGCAATGCCTCCGACAATGTCAAGTTGCAAGCTTTCATCCGCGAAATGGCATTCTACGCTCTACAGACCTTCTCTCAGCTCTTCCGCTGGCTCGACGTTCATCCGCCGGTAAACCTAATGTTTCAGGGCTCAACTGCGCTGTCAGTAGCCGGGCTGTTGCTGCTGTGGAATATATTTACCCACTCATCAGTACTTCCCCACATCACCAAGCTGCCTTTCAGCAGAAACAGCAAAATGGCCGTGCTGGGTCCTTTGGCACCACTGCCTCACATTATGTTTTTCAGTGACAAAAAGATGACTGCACCATCTTGCCAAGCACATATAGGGCAGGATGGAACAAGGGGTCACACTGAAAAAGCCTGCCAGTGTGTTGCTTACATGTACAAAATAATAGGAGTAAAAAAGCAGCGCTGCTTTGCTGCAAGGCCAAATTTCCCATTGAAAAAGGGAATATTTCACATTGAGAAGGAGGCTGCTCTGACGCTATTTTCATCTGTGTTTAATCAAACTACTTTTATCAATAAGACCCTGGCATGCCCAGCAATATTCACATTGTGCTCCGTCAGAAACAGAAAAGAGCATTATCCTGAAGACTATGAGAAAATCAACAAAAGCTTTACTTCAGCTGCATGGAAAAATGCTTAAACTTTTGCTACAAAATGTCAAAAATCACTGCTTGAAAAGAAATGTTAGCTTTATGTGCACATGTCAATTTCATGGAGACCTCTGCCTTGTACAGACTGCTGCCTACAAGAAACTAACTATGGTTGCAAAACAATATTGGGAAGTCAGATGGAAAAAAAGGAATTTGAAAGGAAAATGCTAGCATCTGTCACCACATGTGTCAGAATTGGGCTTTTGCAAACCAAAGGAGAAAATGCCTGTTTTAAATGTATTATGTTGAACAAAACTTATCCTTGCCTAGCAATGTGAAAGGGGATTGTGCTGTGAAATACATGTATGAGATGGTTTTATTCAGCTCGTTTTCTTCTAATTCAGAGCAAAAATAAATAAAATATATTAAACTCCATTGGCAACCTGTGAGAAACCAGCCCAAGACATGTTTCTGCTTGGGGGGATGCTAGTAACAGAAGGCCATTCATAGTAGATCCTAACACACAAGTGATCATTGCTACCTTTCCAGACTTTGGTCTGTGCTCCAGTTTCTTACGATGGAACTTCTAGGACACCAACTTGTGAAGTCATAAACATTCAATCAAACTGGGAGCCCCCCCCTCCACAATGGGCTGAACTGACGGTTGGGAGATAGCTGAAGAGAAAGAAATTGTTCCAGTGAAGGAGAAAGGATGCCCATTTGTCTCCAAAGACTATTTTATAAATAAACTTTTAAAACTTTTATCTTTGCAACAGGACCTCACAAAAATGTAAATGTTCTACAGTTTAAATATGATTTTCGTGGCTTTCAAATAAGATATCTTGGCTGTCAATAGCATGTAGGGGACACGAACGACAGAAGAATGTGAATCATGGGCGAAGGACATATTTTGGAATGTTAAAAATTACCAGAAATAGGCCCCATGATAGTATGTACACACCTAAAGTTATAACATTTTAGGCTGAATGTTTCACATTAAAAATGACCAAAGATTATTACAAGGGCGAAACAATGTGTTACAGACTTCAGTTGGACTGGTATGTTCTGCATAAAATATGTAACCTGCTTATGTAATTTGTTAAGATGCCCCAACTATAAAAATTTGCCATTTACGGCAAAACTGGATTTTGGCAAAAAGGGCTGTGGGGTGGCTTTTACCTCATAAAATGCAACCTCATAAACTGGGACTCCTCCTCGAGGAGGCGATTAACTTAGCCTGATCTATCTGAGTCTTAGAGGTAGGCCTAGCTCAGTTCCGCCCACAAATAATTCTCTGATGTTACCAGGCTCTATATAAGGGGTGGTTGACAGAACCCTTCCTGAATTTCCTGCGCCGGCATTCCTGATCTTCCACATTCATCTTGCCAGACTCCAGATCCCACTGAAAAGCCAGAGCATAGCTGATCCTATCCCAGTAAGGCCAAAGCATTGCTGACCATCCCAGCAAGGCCTCAATCCTGAAACCCCACTAAAAATCCCAATACCCAAAAGGAGAAGCTGTGGTATTTTTTTGGGAAGCATCCTGAAACCAGCTTTGCTTTTGCCCACTAACTGCATGCCCGCTGCCACCCTGCCACCCAGTGACCTGAATTGCCCTAATGTGCTTGCCATCCGGTGACCAAAATTGCCCAGACCCAGTTGGCTGTTGCAAAATTGCAAACCCAAGCATGCAATGTGAGTGTCACCTCATCCCAGAGAAACACATACTCTCCCCATCTTGACCCATTTGTCTTTATTCCTCTCTCTAAGCAATCCTATCCCTACCCTGGTAACTTGTTAAAACTGTTAGAATTCTCTGTGTGCCCTTCCCTTGACTTTCTAAGTGCGAGCACCATCTCTCTATTCATTTCTGTCTGGTGTAAATCATAAGCCCTTAGTCATGTTTTGAGTAATCAAACTAATTTCCAGTTAAAATTGAGCGCTGGGGTGACAAGGTTGACTTCGCGAATCAACCTTGGAGCTTACTGTGTCCCTCTTTAACAATATAGTCTTAATAATCTAGTTTAAGTAAAATGTGCCTTTCATTTTAAAACCGATTTTCTCTTTTTAACTGCTCTATTTTCCTAAAAACGAACCTCATTCTACCTACCAAATCTCTCTCAATTCACCACCTAGACCCCTCCTTTCACCTCTATATTGTCCCTGTGATATATATATCTACCCCCAGCCCAGAAACCGCATTCCAATTCAGTGTTTTTCACCCGTTTTTTGCCATAACCGTTTTTACATTCAAAGCTGAAAAAAAATGTAAATGCAACTTTTCCACATGTGAATTCAGCAGCACTGGGTTTTCAATGTTAACTTCCTTTATGAACTGTATGCTTCTATGATACTTTAACTGATGGTGGGTAGTGATATAACATCCCTGATACTGTGATAAAACATATGCATATCATTATTTCAAAACACATATAATGAATTAATTATTATCAAAATCTGAGTGTCATTTTAGGCCTTTGCAAAGGGTTTTTGCCTCTTATTTGGTGAGGGAAGGTCAGATTTTGATTCTGATTTGTGGGCTGAGGGAACATTGCAGGGGGAAACCTTAACTTGGGTGCTATCTATCCTAATTGCAAAAAGTGCTCCCATTCAATTGTGCTTTGGATATGTTCTACTAGAAGGTTAACCAAGTGCATTGCTTACATTCCCATTGTAATTATCACCCCATTGGTGATTGCTGTCCGATATTAAAATGTGTGGGATATTTGTGAATTTTCAAAATAAATACGTATTGTATGTTTCACCAACCGGCCTGGTTCCTGGTCCATTGTGACCCAGGGTATTTGTAAAAGGGGGTGTGAGACGGGTCAGGTATTGGCTCAATTTGAATTCATTGAAAGTAAAGAAAAAGCATTCCTATTGAGCGCAACATCACAGGATAAGGCTTCTCTCTATTACAAATGCACACACCATTTTTAAATGTCCCACAGTGGAGTCTCATTACAACAACTGGCCTGCATGTCCAGTTTAGTGTTTCTTTTGGATCCATATTAACTCATAATTCCTCTTCCTTGTCTCAGTATTTGAGGCTTTATGGGAGTTGGAGTGCCTAGGATTGATAGAACTTCCAAAGTGATTTTGTTTGGGATTTTTGGTTAGCACAAAAATATCAGAGACAGGAGGTGATATGTGGGTTATGTACATATGAGGTAGAAATGGTTTTCTGTCTAGAATGTCTGGCAGGAAGGGGTTTTAGGGTTTCACAACTATAGGGATTTGTGCAGTGACAACAGGCCATCAGGAACCTAGAAATTACAGTGTCTTCTTCAATTGGAAGGGAAGAATACTCCATCTCTATTGATGGGGCATCCAAATGTCCCCGACAGCCATCTCCTCACATGTGATCCTCCCTCATTATATCATCCCCAGGGTCAGGTAGCGTCTGTTGGCTCTTGGCCACATGGGAGGAGATCTTCAGCTGGGGTTCAGTGATGACTCCTGAGGATTCATCACAGCGAGAGTCATAAACTTCCTCTAAAACCTCTTCTAGGAGAATTCTAAAATGTTTACAGAAAGGATATTTGTGTCATCTGGAAATCAAAATTGGGCGACACCGTCTGAAACATCTGGTTATTGTTGTGGCTCCAGAGGGCACACTCTATTTATTGGGGAACGATTTTCTTGGGAGGCTGTCCCCTCAGATTTATTTTGTGAATGAGGTTCCTAAACAAACAAACCGTCCCATCAGACCTCAAACCTAAACAAACCATCTCATCAAGCTGACATGTCAAACACATTAAATTAAATTTTGAAAATAATCAGGTTCCTGAAATCACCATCGCCTCAGTAGGAGAACAGAGTAGTGAGGGTACCTCATCCTAACTTCTAAAAATGAATCTCCCTCCTAATCACAAATGGTTTTCCACATTGGAAGTAGATACCGTGAATTTCTATACATGGGAAGACTCAAAATAATTTCAAAGTGCTCCTGAAAACAGTTCAGAAAAACATAGTTATAATTTGACCGACATCCAGAAAAAAGTCAAACACTCGTTCTTCCCGATTCGGATAAATGCATGGAAAGATCCAGTGCTTTCCAGAGTCTGCCTAAACAGTGGGAAAAGATTCATAAGCGAAACAATGTTTCAACTCCAAAAAGATTAGACCTATCCCTGCTTTAATTTGACAAATAAATGGGAAGATGGTCTGGAAACCCAAACTTCAAAACATACCTAACTAGCAGGTGCATGTTAAAACTTTGATTGGCAATAAAATGATTGACCATAATTGTTGGATCGCTAGAGATGTCACGTCTGAATTGTATCAGGGTAGTGATATTCTCCATCAATTTGCAATTAATTTAGATTGTATTAATGGCAAAATGTGGTCAAGACTTGGGGGCAACCCAATGGGCTTTGACAATATGAAGAAAGCATTTTGGTCAGCTCAGTTGTTGCCTTATGCTGTTGAAGTCCAAGCAAAAGAAGAGGTTACTATCCCAGGATAGGTGCGACAATGTACAGTACTAATCAAAATAAAAAGAGGACAAACCCTGAAAAATCAGGAAACATGCATACATTTCAATCATACTCTCCAACAACTCCTTGTCCCTACATTCAATAGCACTGGTTGATCTAAAATATGGCACAATTCAAATATTGGTGGATAACAGCGACCCTCAAAGTGTCACTTTGGGCACAGACACCTCTATTGGAATGGTGGTCAATTCCAAATACTATTTGATGAATTTAGAAAATGAAATCATAGGCCCAATTCGGGAAAATTTCTACAAGACAGCCAGTATCCCACCAGAAAAGATCAACACCCGACAGGGGGGACATTTCTTGGTGTAGTTTTCATGTGTTTATGGAGGAGAAGACATTACCTATCACATCTTGGAAGATGAGGTAGTATTTAGAGTTCATAATCATTATCTCAAATCCATGGAAACCCCTCTAAATGTAAGCAATATTAAAAGAGATCTTTCCACCCAGCTGAAGGATACTTCAGAAATATCAAAAACAGGTATTTCTGGGTTTCCAGCAGATGATCGAAGAACAGATCAGTGTGGCCGATGCCTAAGAGACCAAAGAACAGCATCAACTGAGACAGGTCTTTCTGGATTTCCAAAGTATATTTTCAGTGGACTCCTATGATTTTAGCCATACAACTATCCATTCTACAACAATACCCATGAACTCTGAAATGGCTCCCATGTTTGGAAAACAATATCGGTTACCTCGCACATCCATGGAACCACTCATATAGATCATTAGTAATCTGTAATCCCATAGCATAATTTGTCCAATCCACAGTACCATTAACAACCCAGTACTCGGGATCCTAGAACTTAATGGACAATGGAGACTTTGTGCTGACCTGAGGAAGTTGAATAAACGGGTCCACATGTCAAGGTGGCCTCTTCTTATATTGATCAAGGACTGGTGCAGATTCAAAGATCAAAAGTGTAATCAGCCCTTGACTTGACAAATGATTCCCTGACAGTACGCGTGAATATGGGAAATCAGTATAAGTTTGACTTTATCTTTTGGGGGGCAACAATATACTTGGACCTGTACGCCTGTAGAACATCTGGCAGAAATCATATATTTTTTTACCCAGTTGCAAAAAGCTGCGCAAAGCTGGCTACATGATATTTGGACACCCTACCATTTCCCCCAGATTTTAACAAAAGTCAAAATGTATTTTTGGGTTTGTGGTTTGGCAAAGCGTTGTTTGTGGTTACTTATACAATTCCACACTGTTTCAACAATCTGTTTCAAATGTTGCCTAGTTACCTGTTAGGACCCTTTGGACGTTACTGGGTATATGACATTTGGACACCCCACCCCTTTCCTTGGATTTCAAGAAAAGTCAACATTTGTTTGCGTGTTTGTGGCTTGGCGAAGCATTGCTCCACACCGTTTCACCATTATGCACCACATTTTGCATAGTTACCTGTTAGGACCCTCTGGACATTACTGGCAAATTCCGATTTATGGCGAAGTATTGTTCCATATAGAATTCCACACCATTTCACCAATCTGAACCAGATTGTGCACAGTTACCTGCAAGGGCCCTCTGGACTTTACTAGCTACATGACATTTGGGCCCCTAATCCCTTTCCCTGGATTTCAGCACCTTCACACATGAGATGATTGGCTGAAATTGGTGAAATATCAATGTGTTCGTAGAAAGACCTGTCCCAACAAGAGGAACAAAAGTCGAGGTCTTGAAAACCACGTTTCAAAGCCCTAGGATGCATGGATTGTGAGATATTTGCACCACAATACCCTGCACGAACTGCACCACACCAGGGTGAGACAACAGGTGGGGAGAGACCACAGAAGGTCCCAGGAATGGAGCAGCACACCATCTCTGCCTCCCCCTAATGTATGCTCTGGGTATGTCAGCCAGCCACATGTGACCATTCTCAGTGCAGTTCACTTCAGGGTACAAAGCACATCAAGCGATAAGCGAATTGTAACAGTGACCTAGAGGATCAATGTTATCATATCTGTCTACAGAACCCAATCAGTGAGCGGGTACTTCTGCTAGTTATAGTATACAATTCATTGAGGATTATGCAGAGATCGCTGAACCTTTAGTCCACTTATTGAAGGCTGAGGTGAAGTGGGAGTGATGGGAAGCACAATCCGATATAGTGAAGCGATTGAATAGAAGCCTGTCACAAGCTACTTGTTTGGCTTATTCCATCAAGAATAAGCAGTTATTCTTAGAGAGAGGTTTCTCTGATACCTGATTGACAGCAGTGGTACACCAAAAACCTGACAAAGTCAACAAGGTAATCTCCTACACAGGTAAAAAATTATCCTCTATAGAAGAAAAATGTAATGATTGCTAAAAAGCACTACTGGCAAAGATGTGGGTGTTGAAAGCTATCCCTCATTTATCCAGGAGGAGCAGATCATAGTAGAGTCCTCCCACCAACCGTTACAATATCTAAAAAGTGATAGAACATGGTCTGGAAATGTCTCTAATTCAAGTATCACTTCTTGGATTGTGTCAATGAGGGGCTTTCCTGTGGATATCAGGTACAGTCAAAAGAAGCCCTCTAGCTCAAGGATTGGCAGATTTACATGATTGTGCTGAAGAACACTGTCTCTAGAACGAACGTCTAATCATCAAGATTAATATGGAGGCATATCAGGCGTCCCGCACAAAGTATATGCAGAAAACAGTTGTCGGGAGATAGCCACATTTTATGTGGATGGGTGTGCCTAGTATATTACAAAAGACGAGGAGAAAGAATTGGTTGCTGGCATTGGGAACGCCTGGGTAAATGATCTTCCTGAACCCCCTGCTGGTTACAAAATAGGAACTGGTAATTATCACTGATTCGGATTATGTGCAAAATGGGTTTGTGAACACCTGATCAATTGGAAAAACACAGGCATGCTTTGTGCAAATAATAAACCGTTAAAACATGATAGATTGTTCCAGACTATTGATGATCTGGTGACATCTAATGAAATGACCAACTTTTGGAAGAGGTTCAAAGCTCATTCCAAGATAGAGGGTCCTGAGACACTGCAAATGGCTTGGCAAATGACCAAAAGACGAGCTCTACCTTGGAATTCATAGATATGGAACACCTCCTGGGAGAAATCCAGGTCACGGCAGTGACCAGATTACAAACTTGGACTGACCATGAATTTACATCTGCTCAGTGGAGTAGAGATCCATGTGATGTAGACTTGATCACTGCTCAAAAAGAGGAACCCATTATTAGGAAATTCTATAAATACGTAGAAGATCCTGTCAGATTTCTTCTGGCATAATTAGACTACAAAGGAAAGCAAGATCTTTGTATTCTGGTGAAATTTCAGAATATGTTTAAGATTCAAGACAGGTTGTTGACTAGGAAACCTCAATCTGGATATGACCAGTGGGTGGTACCTACCTCATTCCGAAGTCTGATGCTGAACTATGCCCATGGCACAGCCACTACTAGTCAAAGGGCATTTTAAAAGACTCTTCAGATACTGTGAGAAGTTGGTTACTGGCCATACGTTGCCAGGATCTCAACCCGTATTTAAAGGGATGTCTTGTGTGTGCTCAGTTCAGTTCTCCCACACACAGAGCTCCTTTAAAGAAAAGAGAAATGACATTGCCATGGTCTGATTTGCAAGTCAACTTCATTGGACCACTAAGCCATTCTTCCAGAGGAAACAAATACATGTTGACGTTGACATGCCTCTTCACAGAGTGGACTGAGAGCCTTCCTGCTCCAAATTGTAAGGCAGAGACATCCACCACTTGATGATTAACCACATCTTTCTTGATTCGGCCTTCCACAAAGGATTGTGTCCGATTGAGATAGTCATTTTACCAGTGAGGAGACATAGATGTGCGAAATTTTTGCATTGAAAAGAAAACTCCACATCACGTACCACCGAGCATCAAGTGGGGATATAGAGAGGTACAACAAAACAGTTGTGAACATCTTGAAGAAGTTTGTGGTTGATTCTGGGCCACGTTGGGGCATCCAATTGCTGCTTGTCCTGTCAGCCATTCAATATACCCCTTCTTCTGCCACAAAGATGTCTCCATTTGAATTAATGAAAGGACAAAAAATGGTATTAACTCAACATCTGTTTTACCGAACTCAGGAGCAGGCATTGATAAATGCCTCAACTACCCATGAATACACTGAGAACTTGAAGAAGCATCTACAGCATGCTTTTGCATTTTTCCAATGCAATCTGGAGAAATCTGTTGAAGTGATGAGGGTGTACTGTGACCTCAAAACAAAATGCGGGAATACAAGGTAGATGAGCAAGTTCATTTAAATAATTTTCAGAAAAACCAAGCCAAGGTAAAGACATTTTTACCTTCTTGGCAAGGTGATTTTGTGATTATCGATATCATTTGTCTGGTCGTCTATAACATCTGAATCTCAAAAGGAGATCTGGCTGAGGAAAAATCGCTCCATATCAATACATTGAAAAGCTGTCACATTCGACCAACTATGAGAATGATTGAGGAGCAATCTGAAGATAGGAATGAATGGATGAAAACAATGGACTTCATTACCAGTCCGGTGGTAGCCGTGCTGGTAAAACCAGCATGCTGCCGCCAGACTTGTGATTATTTGCCGCCACCTGACTTGCTGGAATAACCAGAGCATTACAGCCCCGGTGGTCCGGTAAGTCAGGCAGCAGCATTTGTAAATACCCATTCCCATTTGAGTCCCATAGGACTCAATAGAAATGTGCAGGTTGGAAGCACTGGCACTGTGCGCAACAGTGCCGGTGCTTCCGTCAAAGTCTGCCTGGCGGGTGGGATGGCACCCGCTCGCAGAACTCAGAGTGTGCTAGTCCAGTAACAACAGTGCCGGTAGGCTTACCGGCAACATTGTTACCGGACGGGCACACTCGTAATGAGGCCCAATGTGTATTCATTAATATTGTAAACATTCAATCATAAGAGGTATTGTGGTCCTAAAAATAGGTGTCCTATTTATCACTAAACCATCCTTTCTACCCCTCTCTGTAGACAACTAATGAAGAATTCTTTCCTGGATCTGTGGACCAGGAAAAGGGATCCCAACAAGAATAAAAAGAACTGCATAGAGTGAAGAAGATCTGGTTGGAAAAGGGACTTCTATCGTTCTTTGAAAGGAAGGTGATAGCGCTGGAAAAGACGAATCCAAAATTAACCTTAAATATAAAACATTTTGCTGCTGCAAGGAGTAAGAGCAAGCAGGTGGGATTTGAAGGAAGTCTCACTCATAAAAAAGATACAGAGCAAAATGTAATTTTAAAAAAACACATCCGTTGTGACCTGTGTACAGAATTTGGAGAGCACACGCGAAAACACATGTGCAAGGTTTTGCAGTCACTGAAATAAAGCAATAATTGACGATGTCCGAGATGAAGATGTCCAAATATCAGAAAGCATCCTGCAACTCTTTTCTGCAACTCTGTTCCTACTGACCTCATTGTTTGATTGTTTGTCTTTGTCATTTGTGCACCCTGAGGCCCATTGGCAAGCAGCATGTAAAAAGAAATAAATAATAATAATAATAATAATAATAATAATAATAATAATAATAATAATAATAATAAAAAAATGGATAAACTGCATCAATGGGAAATTTACCATGGAAAATTTTACATTTAAGTGCACAGTAAAATCTAATTTAAAGTGGCAGTAGGGAGAAGCAACTTGAATCAAGCATCTGCTATAGGTTTTAGCTTCGACATCTGAATTCTACCCATGCCAGCTTCCCCAAAATTACCTGGAAAAACAAAGGCTAATCTGAAAACTCTACAGAATTATATCCAAGGGTGGCAGCGACAAAAGTGATAAAGCCCTGAGGAATTCAAACTTACTGCTGGATTTAAGGACTAGCGCCCAGCTCGTGATGAGGCCCTTTGTATTGGAAAAATGTATGTTATTTTGTGGGATTCACTATTTCGTCCTGTAATGCTTGTGCGAAATGTGAGCTAGAACAACATGGCGTCGGTGCGCAGCCATTCTGGACACTCATCTCCCATCACAGTAATAAAGCCTGCATCCCCCCAGGCCTCGGTAAATAAACAAGCATTTCAGTAGCGAAAACACAGCAAGGTCACATAGCTACATAAATATTATTGTAGAGTGGACTTACTGTGGAGAACAGTTATTGTATTGTCCACTGAAGGACGAATACGGGGAGGGGGTTAGAGCGTCCTGCAGGTGCATGATAAGGGGTTCTGGGAATCAATGCAAGGAGAGTGGTGCTGGGTTTTTCCTCTTATGACTGGTTTTTTCCACCCTCTGTCCCTTCGACTTATGATCTGCTCTTCGGCTGAGGGCAGACACAACTGAGAAGGGCAGGGAAATGCCCCCATAAAGGAGAGTGCATTGCGTGGCAAAGTTAGTTAGAATTTGGACCCCCGGGTGATGCAGTCCTGCTGAGAGGGAGGACGCTCTGCCTCAGACCCCGTTAGCACGAGTGATCTCTTCGCCTACCTGCTGAGGGACTAAGCAGTGCTGTAGTGGTCAAGATGAAGGTGTCTTCTGCTTCTTTACTAACAGTGAAGTCCCCATATCTATATTTTTATATATCTAAGTGTATGATTGTTTATGTATGCTAATTTCATCTATACACATATTGTGTGAATAAAGAGCCTGTATCAGGCCATTTGTTTTATTATAACGATTAGTCTATGTGTGATTTCTTGCCTGTCTGAGTCCAATAACTGGTTTTGCTAGTGGGCCGAGGAAACGTAAGTGTAGGTGTTCCCCTCACATTGCCAAACAAAAGCAAAACATTTTGGCGCTGTGCACAGGGTCTTTGTGCTGATATGGGTGCCATAGAATCCTGCTAATAAATTGAAGTTAAAGTTTGGATTTGGAACGGCAGAGAAAAAAAAAATCTCCTTCTTTCTCCTTTCTCCCAATAAACTGATATATTGGTGTGTATGTGTTGAGGTATTGACGATAGGAAAGTAAAACATTCATTTAATATGATGAGTTCCCAATTTAGGACAAAAGGTGGCTCCGTGGGTGGAGAATGTCCAGAGATGACTATCCCGGGATGGACAAAGAGCCCATATGATCAAATTGCACAGACTTGGGCATGTGGTCAGACCTGGGATACTAGTATAGGAGAAGCAAGTGCAACCAAAGTGATTAAATGTACAGCAGGTCCCTGAAGAGAAAGGGAAAGGATGTTTGGCTATCGGGAGAAGGGGTTGGATTCTGTTGCATGCTTTTCAAAAAATGCATCAACTGAATGTAGAATTACAGGCAAGTGTTCAAAAACTGGGAAAGGAACTGGCTGCTGAAAAACAAATTGCGTTAATGTAGCAACTCCAAATTAATTTATATCATGATAAGGCAGATAAATACCAAGCGGTAGTTGAACGGGCTGCAGTAAGGGTGGCTTGCTGTAAGTATCAGAAGAAAAGAGGAAGGGTTCATTCTCATACGGTCGCAACTGTGATTTCTTCCACAGGTGTAGATTGGGACCCCAATAAGTGGGATGGTGATGTGTTTGATAGCACTACTAGCAATAGTGGTTCCGAACCAGATCCTGTATCCAAGCTGGAACTGGCATGTAAAGAGGTGACGGTTAATCCCGTAATAAGCAGAAAGATGGGTCGTCATCTGTTGAATCCTGGAGGAGGTGTGGTGAGCATGACAGCTCTTGAGGATTATTCACAACAGGAGGTCGGTGAGATAATTAACCGATTGAAACAGAGGGCTGTGAATCTTTACTAGCTTCGATGGTTAGACTGTTAGAAGGAGGGGCAGTGGGTCTCTTGGTAGATACAACAGATTCTGCTAGGTTTTTACCCTTGTCGAGTGATGTTCAGATAGAGGAGACCCTGAATGCAGGTCCTCCTCATGATGGTAATGGTGACAAGGGGCAATTATCTCTTTTGAAATTAGCAGCGCGGGGATGTAATCATAAATACCCCATTAAGTCAGATTGGCCGCCTGATGGTAAGGAATGGTACACATTGAAAGAAGCCATTCAGAGAGTTAGGCAAAATGCTATGAAGACGGCTATTCATCTAGAAACTCCGGAGCATATGGGGTTGGTAATCTTGTCAGTTTCGGTTGGATCACCCTACTTCGAACAGCCCCTCCTGTGTATAAAAACATCATAATGTCCCTATTGGTGGGTATGACGGGTAAAGTAACTGATGAAGTGGTTGATGTGATTAGACAATTTACGGATCTAGGAGAATGGTGCAAACCAGAGGAACGATCTAGGTAGAGGGAGGGTGAAGTGAAAAATGAACTCCTGGCAGGAGGTTTGACAGCCGAGATTCTCGCCTGTCTAGAAAAGACATGTTCCTGGCTTTATTGGAAGATGGTGTGCCACGGGAGGATATTGATGGGATTGAGACGCGAGATATGTACTTGTTGTATGAAAAACGAGCTTTGGATCGGAAGGAGCATTACAAACAAGTGAAACGACAAGATATACATAAACCAAATAAGGAGGCAGATCATCTCCTGAGGGGGAAGACAATGAGTCTTCCAACTAATCAGTGCCTACCCATCCAACCTATCCTGACTTGAGGAAAATGGTTAGTGTGATCGTAGAGAGAGAATCCAAGTATGTACACTCTAAAAACAAATAGGATGAGCGTCAAACTCCGGTAACGACAGCCCATGTTAAGGTGGACAGACAAACTCATGTAAAAGTAAAATATTTTGGCATTCGGGAAACAGACAGGATGTTCGAGCCTTAAATGATACCGGGTGGAGGCCTCTTTGATATATGGAAACCCTTCCAGATTTAAAGGCAAACATTTTATGATTACAGAATTGGGAGGTTAAGAAACCTCAGCAGTCAAAACAGAAGTTGACATGAAGATTGGTCAATTGAAAAGAGACACATATCAACTGTTAATTGTTCCCCTTGCTGAGTATATTATTGGATATAATATTTGATGACCCTGAGATTGGGGGGTAAAATTTACCAATTTGGGGTGAGTGTATTTACTTGCACGCCTGTGCTGGTTGGTCAGTTAAAGATGCCCCCAGTGCAGGTTCCGATAGCCAATAAAAGAGTGTCCATGAAACAATATCGGATTCCCGGGGGGCAGAAGGAAATTTTGGAAACCATCAAAGGGTATTGCGTTCTGCAACCTCTGCTTGGAAAAATCCCATCTGGCCTGTTATAAAACCAGATGGTAGCTTCAGAATGACAATTGATTATCGCGAGTTGAATAAATTCACTCCTCCAGTAGTACCGGCAGTACCGGATACAATAACTTTAGTTGAAAATGTACAGAAATTCGAGGGTACTTGCAACGCAGTGTTGGATTTGGCTAATGCCTTCTTCACCGTACCGATTGAGGTTGAATGCCAAGAGCAGTTTGCATTTTCGTGGAATGGGAGGCAGTATACATTCAATTGTTTGCCAATGGGCTATATGCATAGCCCAACCATCTGTCATCGGCTGGTGGCAGAACACGCAGACAAAATTCCATGCAAACCGGATGTACAAATTGTGCATTACATTGATGACATATTGATTCAAGGTAAAAATGAACAGATTGTGCGGTTACACTTGGATCTCATTGGAGAAGGATTGCGCAAGGAGGGATGGGAAATCAATGATGCTAAAACCCAGGGTCCAGCAGAAACAGTGATTTTCCTGGGAATGCAGTGGCAAAATTAGCACCATGAGATGGTGCCGAAAGTGAAACAAAAGATCCTCAAGTTTTTAACTCTGAGCACCAAGAAACAGGCACAACAGTTTATTGGGGTGTTGGGATTTTGGAGGCAGCACATTCCAAATTTGGGGCAGATTTTGACACCCCTTTACAAAGTTACTCATCAAGGTTTAATTTCGAATGGGGTGAGGAACAAGAAATGGCGTTCCAATTAGCGAAAGATACAATTCAGAAGATGCTTGATTTGTGGCCATTAAGGGATCGTGAGGTGGAGTTGAATGTGTCCACACAGGATGCCTATACAAATTGGAGCTTTTGGCAGAAACAGGACAGAAAATGAGTGCCTTTGGGATTCTGGAGTAGAAAGTTGCCTGATGCGGGTGACAGATATACCCCCTTTGATAACCAATTACTAGCATGTTACTGGGCACTCATAGAAACTGAGCAAATGACAGTGGGCCATGATATAGTAATCCAACCTGAAATACCAATTATGCAATGGTTGCTGAGTTCCCCAAAGACACACAGAATTAGTCACACACAAGAAGCTAGTGTTATTAAATGGAAATGGTACATTCAGGATCGTACCAAGCCCGGTAAGAGTGGCGTAGCAAAATGACATGAGCAAGTGGCGGGTGTCCCGCTGATAGACCTTGAACCAGAGGGTGTAGGGTTCTTGAGGAATCTCCAGTTAAATGGGCGATCCCATATGGAGAATTATCGGTTAAACAAGTTGAACATGCATGGTTTACTGATGCCACAGCCAAATATGTAGGAATTGAATGATATTGGAAGGTGGTGGCGTACAATCCAAAACTGAAGAAGGTGCTCACCACCTCAGGGAAAGGGAAGAGTAGCCAATTTGCTGAACTGTATGCTGTATATCAGTCATTAAAGCAAGAAACACCTGGAAGTTTTTATATTTCTACTGATTCATGGTCTGTTGCAAATGGGTTGGTAGTCTGGCTGCCGAATTGGAAAAAGAATGGATGGAAAATTCATGCCAAAGTGGTGTGAGGAAGGGAAGTATGGCAAGATATTGCTGCAATGCTAATGCATACTACTGTGACTGTATATCACGTTGATGCGCATTGCGCAACAGACCCATTGGAATGTTGGTTCAATTCTGTTGTAGACAAACATGCAACGATTGAAATCCTGGACTCGAGGGCTGAGGAGGATGATTTGGAGGTGATTGCCAAATGGGCCCACCAGAAAAGTGGACATCTCAGAGAGAAGGCTACTATCAGGTGGGCACAAGACAGGGGAATCAGCATCCCATTGGAAATTGTGAAAACCATAATCTTTCAATATTCTATATGTCAACATCAGAAACATTGATCTATTCCACACATAATTCATGGTACATTGAAAAATGGTAAATTACCCAGACAGATTTGGCAGATTGATTATATTGGTCCTATGCCCACGAGTAAGGGATGTCAATATGTGTGCACCATCGTGGACACGTATTCCGGCTACCTGATGGTTTTGCCGTGTAATAGAGCTACCCAATTGAATACAATTAAATTGTTAGACCAAGTGGCTGTATACTATGGTATCCCTTTGCAAATTCAAAGTGATAATGGGTCCCACTTCAAAAGGAAGATGGTCCTGGATTATTGCAAAGAAAAGGGAATCAAATGGATTTTTCATGTCCCTTATCACCAAGAAGCATCTGGATTGATTGAGAGAATAAATGTTTTATTGAAAGAACAATTGCGCAAAATAGGGATTGGTACTTTGAAAGGTTGGCGAGAACATATATTTGAAGCTGTTCAGATTTTGAATAATCGTCCCATTGCAAACGGTGAGACCCCAATTAAAGCACTTGTTTACGCCAGTCTTGCAAATCAAACCAAATCAAGCCATTGAAACTCTGATGTATTGGGAAGTGTCCCCTGGTGCCTTGGCACCCTATTGTGCCACTCCTGAGTCTGCTGGGGTGGATTTGCATGCAAGGAAGGAAATTCGACTTGAGCCAAGAGGTATTGCTGTGATTGATACAGGAATTGGAGTACAAATTCCATCTGCACATATTGGATTAATTTCTCTGAGATCAGGCTTAGCCCTGAAGGGTATTCAAGTGTTGGGAGGGATTGTTGATGCTGACTACCAAGGTGTAATCAAAGTGATTCTCATGGACAGTGGTGCAAATATGCTGTCGATACATAAAAGGGGTATAGAGTCAGCCAGTTGATACTAGTCTCTGTTAAACTATCCATGGTAAAGAAAGGTGATCAACCCATGATATTGACAGTCCATGGGGACAGGAGTTTCAGCTCATCAGATGCAATGGTCCCTGGTGCCAAGGTATGGGTCGAGAAACCTACTGGCCTGCCCGTGCCGGCGGATGTGATTGCAGCCGGGGAAGATCACTTGGTTCTTGTAATGGAACCACGGAAAATAAAATGGACTCATATCCCAGCAGACAAATGTTATTTACGTGAGTGATGTACTCCACTGATATCTTCTTTTTGACTTCTGACCTTTTCTTTAGATCCAGAGTATGCTGAGTGCCTTTGTGTGGCATGATGGAATCCATTCGGAGGGTCCGGGTTCATGCCAGTGGATGTGGCAGATGTCTCTATTCTCCAAGTGGAACAAGGGATATGGTTGAAGACTGATGCTCCTCCCACCAGTTTCACGCCTGAGGATGCATGTGTTGCAGCCTATCGTATCGCGTTCAGGAAATGGCGGGAGCAGCGAAATACGATCTTGCCTTTGCCCCCTTCTGCATAGCTCCTCTGATCTGATCTCAACATGTCTGGTGGCGATTTCAGTGCCTACTTCGATTTTGAAAGAGTTATTCAGATTTTTGCATAGCGATTCCGTAGTGGAACAGTCGGATGTCCAGAATTATTTTTCTGTGTATGAATACTGTAGGTTCTGTGCTGACACAAATGGAGAAACATGACCCATATCATGACACATGATATCGGTCCTTCAGATGTGTTTTATCAAATGACTTGTGATCTGACCTACATTAAAAAGTGTCAACAACTGAAACTTAACAAGGAGGTTAGAAGGACTGATTTTGAAAAACGATTGTGCACAAGATCTATAAATGTTTGTGCTGATGTTTCAAATTATATCATATGTAATTTTACTATTTTTTACTGCTAGCCACCTGAACCATGTAAAACATCCACCTGGCTGGTTATTCTCCTGTGGAAACATCACTTATTCCTATATCCCTGCTAATATTTTGGGTGGCCCATGTGCTTTAACACGTGTTGGTTTAATGATGTACCCTTCAAAACCTGCTATTCGACATTCTATATGTGCTGCTTCATATACTGCTTTGATGCCAGATTGCAATTCTGAGGTGCATTTGCTCTCAGAAGCTGAAGTGTTAGCATTAGCTATTTCCATTATGGAATTTGGGGCTTGGCTGCTGGGGGTTATAAAACTATGATTAAATTAGCTTGTCTGGTGGTTAAAGGGCTTAATGACACCTCACAAGCCCTGACTGAACTATTGTTGGACAATAGACATTTTAGGAAAGTTATTTTGCAAAATAGAGCAGCTTTTGATTATTTATTTTTGAAGCATGATTTAGGTTGCGAAACAGTGGAAGGCATGTGTTGTTTTGACCTGAGTGACCATTCCCGTTCTATTGAAAAACATATTAAGGGTATAAAAGATTTGGTGGCCCAGGTAACGCAAGAGCAGGATGAGGATAGGTGGGGAAAACTTGTTGATTTAGCTTTTTGGTATTGCCGTAGTAGTAATTAGCTTTTGTTGTTGTACTTCATCGATTCCTTATTTATGGAGAATGATTCAAAGGTTTTGGGTGTCTCCTGAATGCCCGTCAGGTTATGGTAGTTGAGTGTCCAAGGGGTTGAGTGTAATGCTTGCAAGAAATGTGAGCTAGAACAACATGGCGTCGGTGTGCAGCCATTTTGGACACTCATCTCCCATCACGGTAATAAAGCCTGCGTCCCTGTGGGCCTCAGAATATAAACAAGCATTTCTGTAGCGAAAGCAGAGCAAGGTCACATACCTGCATAAATATTATTGCTGAGTGGACTTACTGTGGAAAATAGTTATTGTATTGTCCACTGAAGGACGAATACGGGGAGGGAGTCAGAGTGTCCTGCAGGTGCATGATAAGGGGTTCTGGGAATGAATGTGAGGAGAGGGGCGCTGGGTTTTTCCACTTCTGACTGTTTTTTCCACCCTCTGTCCCTTCGACTTGTGATCTGCTCTTCGGCCGAGGGCAAACACACTGAGAAGGGTGGGTAAATGCCCCCCATAAAGGAGAGCCCATTGCGGGTCATGCAGTTCTGCTGAGAGGAGGACGCTCCGCCTCAGACCCCGTTAGCAAGAGTGATATATTTGCCTACCTGCTGAGGGACTAAGCAGTGTTGTACTGGCCAAGATGAAAGGTGTCTTCTGCTTCTTTACTAATGGTGAAGTCCCCTATATCTATATTTTTATATATCTAAGTGTATGTTTATGTATGATAATTTCATATATACATATATTGTGTGAATAAAGGGCCTGTAATGAGCCATTTGTTTTATTATAATGATTACTCTATGTGTGATTTCTTGCCTGTCTGAGTCCAATAACTTGTTTTACCAGGGGGCTGGGGAAACGTAAGTGTAGGTGTTCCCCTCACATGGCCAAGCAAAAGCAAAACACGCCCCCATAATTCTTGAACAGAAACTCATAGAAAGCTATCTTTTCATTTGCAATGTTCAAATACAAATGCTCTATTAGGTGGTAGAAAAACAAAATTTGTGTGAGGTCATTTTCAATATGCAAATTAGACAAAGTTGCATTTTGTCACAAATAAATGGTGCACTCTAGTGTGTCATATGTCATAGCGTCTGCAGGGATGAGTTTGTCGCTTTGAGATGGGAAAAATCATTTTAATATAAATGTAGATGTGAGTTAAATAGAAAAATCTCAAATGTAGTACACATTTACGCTATTATGAGAATTGCGTTTGTTTTGCTTCAGAGAGAGGAATTTGGTGAGCAAATTAGTAAATTGGTCATAAGTGTGGAAATTCCAAATTTAGAATGTGGCAATATTTAATGCAAGAAATCCTTGAGAGGATATCACATTTAATGGGAGGGAAACTGAGTTTAGAAGTTAGTCCCATCATACCACCCTCTTCATTAATATGCCCAATAACTCTGTACGAGTATGTCTACTGTAATCTCACTTTCCGAGCACTGACCAATCATATACATTGACCAATTAGATTGGGGAATGCATAGACAACTCAAAAAGGTGGGGTTACTGTTCCATGTAAGATTCAACACACACTCACTGAAGAGACTGAAAGACTGACTGGCTCATTCACTCACTGATGAAGAAAAAGAATTGATTACAACAGGAAGAAGGAATAGATTTCTCTCCTTTTAGACCAATTTTAGATTAACACCTGCACCCTGAAAGTGAGGCCTAGCAGGAGTTAAAGTCCCAGTCCTTCTTCAGTGTAAGAGACAGCAGAAATACTGTGGAGGAACGCTGATCCCATTTTGCTGATTGATATCATCCTGTTCCTAGAAGGGGAGAATATAACCAGTCCTTAAGTGGGAGCCCACCTGTGTGTGATAAAGCCAAAAGAAATTCATATGTGACTATGATACAAAGTGGAAACAATTCTGAGGTGAGTTATACTATAAAGAGAATTAGATTAAATCCTGGCCCTATGATTTGAAAATACTGAGGGGTGAGGGGTATAGAAACAGTATGGACATCCTGGGAAATAAGTAAATATTTCATAAGCATATGTGTTTCTGCAATTATAGATCAATGAAATAGTGCCTGTGGTCGGTATAAGAGGAGATCCTTTGACTCCTTTTCTGTGCAATGTACAAGCGGTGAAGAGCACAGGATATCTCATTGTGTGCACACCTAGACAAATATAGTAATTAAAGTCACGTCCTGGATATGCCATGAAGCAGAATACTGTTGTTAAAGGTAAGTGTTCAAGACCAAAGGGAGAGGGTGATTATTCGCTGCTTAATGTTTGCAATTGAAAGTGAGGAAGGTAGGCTTTTACACAATAATAAAATACAAACAGCACTGAAGGGAATCTATCCTACATATATGTTGAACGTACATTTTCCTTTTTTACAAGCCATTAACATGCCTGAAGGTCCAGTAGTTTGTTGCAATTGAGTTTAAAATGCTGTTGAATTTCTGGCCTGTCTATTGAGTAAGGGGGGGGGGGTGATATCTATTTTGAATAAAGGTAAAGTAGCAAGAATTCGATAGGCAGGGATACTTTGAGTTAATTTGCTTTTTAACAAATGAAAGAGTCATCTTAAACTCTCATGCATTCTTTCTGTGCTGCACCCACGCTCAGGGGGAATTGAGTGTATAGACACCTATGGTGATGTGTGTGTTACAAAAGTCTCAATTTCTATTTTTATAACTGTAGCATTGGAAACCGAGGTGATTATTTTTCATCCTTGTCACTAGAATCTCCTGCAATTATAACTTGTATGTCTTTAAATTGATTCAGTTATATCTGTTTGGTTAATAAATAAATATTGTATGCAACACTATGTGTTTCCTATCCCAAAAGGGGAGGGCATCTGTGAGGAATCAATGATATTTAATTGGAAATCCCAGATTCATAAAATAATGTTAGTAAATAAAGGAAAATTGTGCGTCCCTGGTTTGGGGTGGATGCAAAGCTCCCCTGAATTAGATGTCACCTGACTAAAACATCCTACAATACCAGTGTTGGCAAAGAGTTTTAGAGACGCAATGATGACATATGGTGTAGACACCAGCATCAGGAAATCATTTTACAGTGGCAATAATTATATATAGTGGGGATACAAGTGTAATGGATGTATTATTCAGTATCAATGATAGCATATAGTGTAGACAGCATCATCATTAAAGCATTTTACAGTGGCAATGATGAAATAAAACATGAACAGCAGCATTATGAACATGTTTTAACATGGCAATGATGTCATATACCGTAGGCATCAGTGTCATGAAAGCATTTTACAGTGGCATTGACGACATATAGTGTGGTCACGGGCACCATGATTTGGTTTTACAGTCGGTATGATGATATATATATTGTGGGCATAGGAATTAATAATATGTGTTTTATGGCAGCAGTTCTGGCATATATTGTGTGAAGACGCATCATGTAAATGCGTTTTAAAATGATTATGTGTACTGTTCGTGACCTGGCATCTATTGAAATTTTTAATGTGTCACCCTACAGAAATGATTCTAAATTGAGCAGTGTTTTTCTCAATTTTTAATAAATAATGTAATTTCGAATTGCACCATTTCAACTTATTATTTAAAACATGTTTTGCTAGGAACAGCCCCCCTACTCCCCATAGAATGGTATGTTTCTCTCCCTATGCTTGGTCACTTATACCCCTCCACTGTAAAGCCTCGATAGTCACCACTGCAACTGGCTTATGTGAACTTAAAAACTATCAAGATAGGGAAACATTTGTTATAAAGCTATATATAGTATATCCTGTCTCATGTGTAAATAAAACAAAATAGTATTCATGGCCCTACTCAGTCAATGGCGATGTTCCAGGAAAGCCCCCTCGCCCAATTAACGTTGAAGTAAATAATTTATTTTAGTTTTCCGTTCAGAGAAGATGTACATTTATTTGGCATAGAAGGCAGCATAATAATGAATCATTGATATATTGATTTTAATGATTGTATTCATGTATGTTGTAAATGGATGAAAACAATTTTTGTATTGTAATGTTCAGAGAATGGTTACAGATTAAATGCTTTTTGTAAGGCACCTTTTATAAAATAAGGAATGTATTGATTTAATCATGAAAGGTAAATGTACAACCCTTTTTTGTGATAATTACATGTAAAGAGCCGGGCTGTTGCATATTTAAACCAGTGCCCTGTCTTTGTGTATTGTTTACAAGTAATTGTATCATACATGTGACCAGATACATTATCAATATCTTTCTTTTTCTTACTGAAGTTCATTAAACTGTGTGTGCAAGACATTTTGTGTTGTATATATACACTTAACTGAATCTCAGGTGATCTCAGTTTCGACAGTCGAAAGATTTGGCAAGTGGGGAAACCATACTTTGAGCCCAGGTTTTCCATGTAAAAGTAATGAAAAGGACAAGGATCAATTATCAGACAGATGCAATTTAGTAAGGCTTTAATTCTATATGTGGTTTGTTACAAGTGCCCCTGCATATTTCTCCAAATGTCTGTTAGCCATTGTCTTCTCCTTCTTCAACCTTTTAGTGGGGTCCTGTTCCAGGGGTCACCTGCTACGAATGTCCAGATCTGGGGCACAACTAGAAGGAGGCTGGAGTTCACCAGGTTTAGGCCTCCCACTGGTCTTTGTCTCAATGGGTAGCTTGAAGGGAGGTTCGTATAGCTTTCATCTAGGAAATGTCTTGTTATACCCATCTGACTACTATCTTGATGCCTTAGTCATCTTCTAATTCCTCTGTTAGTCCTCTCTGTTCCCTCTTTTACACCAATAGTATACATATTTATTTATTTATTTATATTTAGTTATTTATTTATTCATGTATTCTTTTATTTTGGATGATTGTTGAGTGCATGCAGACCTAGCTCCAGGAAACAGCAGAGTGCTGTACAGCAATTGGTTCATAGGAATATAGTTAAGGGGCAACAAGTTGCAGGAGAGCTGTATTATATACAGTTAAGCAACAGAAGTGGTAAGCAGAGTTGAGGTTCCTCACTATGAACTCCTTTTACTCCTTGTCCCTTTGTTACATGCTCTTACCGCCTCCTGTCCACCACAAAGGTCCACTCAGCATGGGGCGTACCTACAGTCCCTTCCCTTTCTGTCCTAGCCTTCCCACACAACGCCTTCTCTCTTCATGTGTGGTGGGGTATCCCGGCGATAAATCATCCAGGATGCCGCCCAACTCAATTAGTGTTACTGCAACTTGGTCTGGCGCTATCAGTGCCGGATCACAAGTTGCGGTACTGCAGTAAATCCCCATTTATTTTGAGTCCATGGGACTCAATGGGGCATTTTCGGTGCAATTACTGCAGCAGTAATTGGGCTGTTGTAATTGCACCGAAAATGGTAGAAAGTCGGTGCATTCACCTCCAGCTTAGATCTGGAGGTGAATGCTCTGAGTTTCCCCGAAACTCGGGATTGAGCGGCAATATCATTACCGCCTCATTTTTACTGCTCTGCCCAACTCCTGATGAGGCCCATAGTATATGACATTTTACAGAGTCTAATAAGACTTTATAGAAGGGTGCTAATTGAATATTCTAAATTATTGCAGAATATATTATCAATAGAAGTTGATGACATTCAGCACCCGAAGAAGACATGCTTAATTCCATACTGCATAGTGATAGAAACAACTCACTAATCATCATCAACAAACAGTGGACCACACCATATAGAACATTGATTGGATTAATGTAGATGATTTAAATATTATTCTTTTCATGAACTGAACTTAAGAGTATTTTTGATGCATTGCAAGTTTAAGTGTTTCAAGAAATATGTCTTGCTTTCAGTGGAATATTGTAAATGAAGGAATATATTTGAGTTGACAAATATACATTTATCAATAAATGATCATTGAAGTTACTTAAAATCCATAAGGAAGGATTATCCCAAGGTACACGGCAGAGTTAACCCATCAGATGATTTCCTGCAGGGTTTCTGGTCACTGCCAATGTCTCTACCAACTTCCACTGAAGATTCTCTGCCACCTCCTTGTCCTTCGTTTAATGTCTTAGCACCTCCTCTCAATGTGGTCTTACTATATCCTCTACTAGATTTGTCATTGGTGCTGCTTAATGGTCTCTCACCACCTCCTCCTATTGTCCAAACACCTCTCCTGGTATCAGTCTTCTTCCCCTTCTGTCTCTCCTTCTGTCTCACCTCCTCTTTTTGGAATCTTGCATTTTTCTCCTCCTGTTGTCTCATGAATTCCTCCAGCTCTGACCCCCAGTGTTTGCTGTCTCACCATCACCTCCTCCTAAAATCCTCCCCTCTCCTACTCCTGTTGCCTCACCCCTTACCCCTGCACCCTCACCAGCCTCTCTTGCTATCTTTCCATCTCCTCGTCCAGTTATTCCACAACCTTCTTTTCTCTCAATACCTCCTCTTGATATCTTTCCTTCTTCATCCCATGTTTGCTCATCTCCTCCTTCAGTTGTCTCACCACTTCCTCTTAATATTTTTACTTCACCCCTGCAAAGCCTGCCCACTGTTCCGTGGCATTGCTATTTTACACAGTGAAACTCATGTTATGCACAGTTTTAGTAAGCAGGGGCAACCAATATGTCAGCTATATTGACCAGGTTGTATCTTGGTCCAATATATTGATGATCTTTAAATCATATGACATTGTCTCCTCTCATCCTAAATAGCAATGACAACAAGAGTTTACATACAAAAATAAGTATGACCGAAATGTATTTTCTTTGCAATAAACTGAAAACCAAAGATGGCAGATTAGTGAGCATGTTATACCGAAAACCAACTACAACGAATTACATGGGATGTGAAGCTGCTCACGCTCCATTAACATGCAGTGTCTCCCTTGAGGAGTTCCAAAGTGGGAGAGTACCTAAAGAAACTATCAGAATGAGGCAAGTAGCACTGCCTTTAGTAAATCATTATCCAGAACATGGAAAGAGTATTGTGACCACAAATTAAAACAACCAAATACAAAATGCATGATTTCAGGCTATATCACACATTTGGTAGCAAAAAACAGATATAATCTGTAAGCCCTGTTCAACGTTAAATGACATCACTGACAGACTGGGAGAAAAGGCAAAGATGACCTTATTTTAAGGGCATTCCTGTACGCAGTCTGCTACCAACAATGGAAACACACAGAGACTAGCTCAGCAAACATCAAAATAATGGGGGATTTAGAAAATGCACAAGGTCCAAAGCCTGTGAATAAGCCACACATAAGTGATTGTTTACACTGGGTGGCAGAGCCTGGCACATTAATCAATGCATGAACTGAGTGATCGCCTTTGTTGTTTCTACAAACTTTTCAGGGGAGGACAGGCATCATTTGGCCTGGGGCAAGTATACATTTCTGGTCCATGTTGTAGCTACCCAATCATATAAAGGAGCAGCCCTAACTTTGCAAAACAATTAAATGCAATACCAGCTTCTCACCCAGCCCCACATTCTCAAGCATGTATAGTAAACATTGACATTACTCTCACTCTATGCAGCAGAGCTGTCAGTTATGTTTGTGGTTTCCTAGAGATGCGGCCCCCAGGGAACCTTTCCCACATGCCAAACATAGTAAAATGAGTTCATCATGATAAAATAATTTGGTGAAAAGCGAATGCTGGCATTTGAGGCAGGTTTCCTCATGTCCCAGTTTCCAATTTGATGGCAGACTACCTCTCTTCCCATCCCATCTGATCCAATCTATAGTTTTAGACCAATTTAAAGAGGTGAGGAAGCTAGAGAATTCATTGGTAGAGCTGGGCAATAGCTGAACTAAGGTGTCTGCCATTGCTCTAAAAGCCAAGCATGAGGTGACATGGCCAAATACCCACACCCGGCTTCCCGCCTTCCCAACAGAAACCCCTCCCTTGGCATCCTGCCTCCCCTCCAATATGCATTCTATAAATGGTTAACGTTATAATTATTTATGGACTAGCAATGTAGATCATAAACCCATATGAGCAAGACTTTTCCTATAGATAGTCAAAGGAATAAGGCACAGTGATGCAAAGTGATTGGCTCAGGATCACATGTGTGAAGTTTGTAATGCTGGATTTGAGTCCTGGCTTCCTGGTTCTACCATTCCCAATTAAGGCAGGAGGGGAGACTTCATCATCTCCTTTTTCATCTTAAATATTAGAACCAACAAAATGTTTTCTGCAAAGTTGTGATTCAAGGGCTAAATTAGTACACCTTTCAATACATCTGCCTTTCAAAGCACCAAGTCACATGATGAAGCAACCTGAGAAAATATAACAGAACTCTTAATTGAAACAAATGTTGATTAAGCAATTATGCATCACTTCTTCAGGAAAAATAAAGAGGTCAAGCCAGTCCCACAATCAAGTGCATTGGTGTGCAGGTCAGGCACAGGTTTCATCAACAGTAACTCAATTTGCTGACCAACCTTTCTAGATTTCTACATCTGTCTGATGCCCCTTCATGCCAATTCCTTACGATTAACATTCAGACCTCGGTTCCCCTTTTGCTCCATCCCTTAACCCAACCCCCTTCCCTTACCTCACACCACACACACACGCCGTTCCCTGGCCCACACTGCTCAGTCACCAATTCCTTGTCACTCACCCCTTTCCATTGTCCTGGCTCCCATGTAGACAGTAGACAACTTTGATTTCCCAGTCAGCCTCTACCAGGCACAACAGAAACCTGTGGTCTGAGTCTTCCTGCTAATTGTTGCTATGAGGTCTGCACTTAGACAATCCAGAGTAAGAGACACCAAGGGGACCTAACTTTTCTTGTGCTCCAAGCTGCACTTTCTAGGAATGTTAGCTGCATATTTTAATTAATGGAAGCAGATGAAATGCGAGGGGAGTCTACCTGGGATCTGGTGAAGGAGAGGGAGACCTCTTAAATTTATTTGTGTTTTCTAGGAAGGTGCAGTGTGTGTTTGTGTCTCTGTGTGGATGTATGTTTATGTTGCCTTGTTTGCTGCTCTGGTGAGGTATTTGAGCATATTTGTGACTGTGTTAAGTATATGTGGAAGAATGTATCTGTTTTCATGTGACTAAGTATATAACTGTGGAAATGTTGCTGTTTTGTAAGTGTGTCTTGTGTTGGTCAAAGAAACAAGAACGTTAAAAATGGTAAAAGACTTAGGGGCTCATTCAGAGTTAGATGATAACAGAAGAATCTGTTTTTACTGTCCACTCAATTCAGGGTTTTATCAAATAGCACCAGTTGTATTCCATGGGAATACCAGCAGTAGTATTTTAGGCAGACTTTCTGCAAAAAAAACACAACTTAATTTACATTTTCTTTTAATATCAGGGCTATTGGAAAGTGAAAGTAGAGAACATTTTGAAGGGGAGAGATATTGGAATTGGAGATCTATTGACCATCCCCTGTAAGGTGAAGAAAAAACTCCAGGCTTGGGACTGGATTGACACTGAAGAGCGGTGTGGGAAATATACATTGGGTCGTTTGGTGATTGAGGATGGAAAGGGTATGAATGCGCTTCCAACTTACCTGCAGAAATTCCCCTCTCCTAAGATCCGCAACCTCCTACTCCGTTATCATTTAAACATATTGGGGACAAGGGGAGTACAGTGGAGGAGGAAGCGGCCTGGGGTCTTAAATCCATGGTGTAGATTTTGTAAGATGCCGGAAATAGTGGAATGTCCAATGCATTTGATAATGGTTTGCCAATCATTGGTCCAAGTCAGAATTATTTTTCAAAAAGTCAATATGGGAAAAGTGATGACCTTCAGTCCGAGTGAGTGGTGGAAATGGGTCCTGATAGGTGAGCAAACTCGATTGGTAATTGCCACAATAAAAATGCTGGAGTTTTTGCTATTGGGCAAGGGGGACTTAAGATCCTCTCTTATCATCTAGAAATAGGGCAATTGAGAGAAGGATGATGATTGACTAATAATGTTAAAAGTTTTCTTTATTTAACAGGATCATGTCACATGTATTTGTTCCTGAATGTTCTGTTCTTTTTTAAGCCAATAAAACATTTTAATTAAAAATGTATATATATTCTCTTAAAGGTTGTTTTACTGGACAGTAAGCACAAGCACTCCCTTTCAATACAGTGAATAAAGCTTCTACAAAGGGCCATGGTAAGGAGTGAAAAGGTGGTCATCTCCAATGCCCCCCATCGCCATACCCATGTAATGCATAAAAGGGTCAGAATTCACTTTCCACTTTCACATTGAAGATGGAAATGGCTAGGAAATAAATATTTAAAACAAAGGTTTTTTAGGCTGCCACTGGCTGGGTGGTATATCTGAAATACCTCTGGAGTTATTTCACAAATACCTCCTCTGCTGGTGGTACACTCTGAATTTGGCAGGTTTTCAGAAATACCACCAGCAGAGGCAGTACGTTTAACCAAGGGTATTTCATAAAATACCTGCCCAACTCTGAATGACACTATTAGTTTGTAGTCTACTAATAATTAATATCTGACTGTTACATCCTTCTGTAGGTGTTTTAACCACAATATAGTAACATCCATGGGTGCTATTCATGTTGCTATCAAACTCGTTTCGTGGTGAACTCACTAGTGATCAATAAATTCACTGTCTCAGGGGGGAAGCATTCCTAAGGAATGTAACTGAGGACAAACTCTAATAAGACATGGACCATTACATCCTTGGAAAGTAGGAGTCGTGATAGACTGCTGAGGATTGTAACAGCCCGATGGTGGATTGGCTGCAGTGGTGGCAACATTGCCATTGGGGGTCACAGAATCTGTCATTTAAATGAGTATATTACCGCTGTGCGGTATGAACATGCACCTGCAGCCTAGGCTCTCCTCTCCCTCCCTCAGTATGGAGGCCCTCATCTGGGCACCACCGAGGCACATTTACAACATTTCTGAAATCAAGATGAGTGCCTCACGTCATCTACACATAAGCCAAGCAAACCTTGTAGCACTTTGTTCTTTCAAGGCAGGCTGGATTTTGAAGGATTTTCTTTTTTTCATTAATTTTGTATATATTGCAACTCTGGTCTTGGGAGAAACAACCCAGTCTGGAGGCGATTACCACCTTGCCCCCCTCCCCAGCCTGCCCATGACTCTTATGCCCTTGCAGGTTAATGAATGCAAATATAGTATCTACTTTGTGCAACATTTTTGTGTCATGAGAAAAAAGGAGACTTTAGTGACCCCAGTTCACATGAGATTCTTTGGTGCAAGTCGTGTGAAAATTGCAAAAAGGCGGAAAGACCAAGTTCTCAGACTTTAGCAACTAGAGTCCAGGTATATGTCTTCACAAGGTGCATTTACACCATAACAATACAGCATAGATGAAGAGATGCGCGTGTTTTTTTAATGATAAAATGCACCTTTTCCAACTAAGATTGATGGGAAGAAAACGGGGATCTGCAAATGTCCTGGGCATCGACATCATAGTGCTGCATCATAACTATTAGATGCCTACTGGATCAGTCTACAGAATATTACTACACTGTTACCACTAAACTATTTAGACCAGTACTGTACATTTGAGCTCGCTTGGGCAGCAACCCTGTTGATATACATGCAATAAGGCTCTGTAAAATAAACCCGACCCGCTGATGGAGTGCCTTTCTGCATTTCACACAGACACGTGCAAAACATAAATATATACTAATAGCCATTAGCACCCAGTGTAGGACGCTGGAATCCTGATAACTAATCAGGATCCATGGCTTCCAAGCAATGTCTGCATTAATCCTGCAAGTTGGCAGAATTCTAACTTCCACCCTCAGGACACTCTCCCACCATTACCAGGTTACCTCGTCTTATCCTCGGTCTTGCACTCACTGCCTGGCCCACGTTCCTCTCTTGCTATCCCCTCATCTCATTCCACCCTTTCCCAGACCACTCCTCCTTCTAGTCTCACTGGGACTCATTACGAGCATGCCGGTACACAGTGAATGTGGCAGTAATTCTGTTTACTGCCACTTTTACTGTATCAGCAAATCATGAGTCAGAGTCAATACCATTGCCGGTATGTCCTATGCTGGTAATACCAGTGCAGGTAATACCAGTGCGGAAAGTGTAGCAATGGTATATCTGACGACAGTATAACCAGCACTGGTATTAACGACACAACGGTATTACCGGTGCATTACAAGATGGGAAATGGTGGTAATACCGAGGTTTTTTGGTAATACCGGCAAAAGCAAGGCGGAGGTGCCTCCACCTGAAAGCAGGAAGTAAATGCATACAAGTGATGAAACAGAAGCCACAGGTGCACCCAATGCACCCAGGTACACACAATGCATTCATGAAGGGGCCAGAAGGGTTACACCTCCCCCAACCACACATCCCACCCTCACCATGCAGCCACTGGTGTGGGTGCACATAGACAAGCAGCTGCTCCAGCTGAACATTGAGTTGCAGGGACTAGAGGACCAACACAGAGAACATGTAGCAGAGGAGATGAGGAGGAGGATGAGGGTGAGGCGAAGACGCCATACAAGGCTAGAGCCCATACCTAGCCCATACCCCTGGTCAGGGCTTCACCAATGACCCTGAAAGACAAACAGATAGTCACCCTGCACAGGCTGAACAGGGAGAACATTTTGGAGCTGCTGACCCTGATCCAGGAGGAAACTGGAAGCAGGATTGGATTAACATCAGGACAGCCATACCAACACTGGTGAATCTGGTGTCTGTCCTGCACTTCCTTGTGACAGGCACATTCCAGCACACTGTAGCCACACTGCAGCCACACTGCATGGTATCTCCCAGCCCACATTCTCGAATTTGTTCAGTCAGGTGCTGGAAGCACTCCTGTGTTACAGCATATCACCCTACCCACCACCCCAGGACAGGTGAATGCAGCAATGGCACAATTCTACACCTTGGCACACATGCCCAATGTGCTAGCAGCCCTGGACTGTACCCATATATAGTTGGTGGCACCCCAGGCATCAGAGGAGGTCTACCGGCATCACACGCAATTCCACCTGCTCAGTTTCCAGGTCACCTGTGATGCAGAGCTCACCATCACGTACTGTTGTGCCCGCTTACCAGGATCGGCCCATGATGCCTTGGTCCTGTGTTACAGCACGCTGCCGGGATACATGAGGGCATAGGCCAACTACCTGGTTATTGGGTGAGCACATGCACCATCACACTAATCCTGCAGTACAAGTGACATACAATGTGAAGGTGGGTTATACACATGGAGATTGCATTCCCTGACAAGGCCCTGTACTTGCAGGACCCTCCTACACAGCCCGACCATGATAGACTGCAACCCACAGGAGTGAGCCTTGACTTACGGTGCAGCAGTAAATGGCCAAGGAATGTTACCCCAACAGACCAGCTACACACACTGGACTACAGGTACCACAATGCAACAGCACACCTCCCACAACATCTATGGGCTGGCAAGAGGGAAAGGGTGTCCAAAGTATGTCCAGGGGGTTCCCCAAAAGTCAGGGAAAAAGGGAAAAGAGGACACCTGGCAAAATCACCAATGACCAAGATTACTGTCCAATCAAAGTAAAACCACACAGTACAATATTACACAAGGTGATTAGTTGCCCCAATGAGTCTCTTCAATTCGGAATGACCTGGCCACCCCCAGACACGTTTGTGCAACACGGGGAGGATGGCGAATGACTAGGTGCATGGCCCACAAACACCAATCAAGCTCATGGGGTGTCAGTTATGTAAAGGTGTGAAGACCACTGGCATACATGGAATGACATTCTGCTAAAGTCCAACTAAGGGACATGACACTGGCAGTTGACATGGCATGTACTCAGGTCACCATGGAGATGAATCCATAATGGAATTCACAAAGACAACCGCACATGTAACCCAGACTTCCATCAGGAATAATGCATGGGAGCAATGCATCGGCCCTAACCACTCACCATGGCATGCTGCCCTGTCAATCACAGACCATGAAAGCAACGAGTGTTGGCTATGAGCAGTTTGCAAGACGTATCATGACAGGCTACACATACCCCCTGTGCAGTTGACTCTACATGCAAGGACTGGAATGTGAAATTGTGTTGTGCAATGAAACATGTGACATGCATGTACAGACTGTGTATTGAGATGTGGTTGTTACAGGCAACTCATCCACAGATCATCATGATTGACACCTATGTCCTTTTCCCTTTCTAATGACTTCACTGAGGAATCCCCAGACACCACAAGAGGTTGCATACAACCGGACACATGTACGGACTACGATGTGTGTGGAGTGCCCCTTTGGCCTGTTGTTGGCATGCTTCCACTGTTTACACTGCTCTGGAGGGGCCCTTATATATAGGCCTGATTAGGTGGAACAGATTGTCCTTTCATGTGCAATGTTGCACAATATCTCCACACGGCAGAAATATTCCCCTGTCCCTGAATGTGGACATGCCACCCCCTGAGGAGGTCAACACAGTGCCTACAAGTGCTGTGCGTGCACAAACTGAGCAGGTAGAGGCTAGGGAGGGGTGCCTGGCTTGGCAGGAACTAATCGACAATTTTATCTGAGCACCAGCTCTGCCCTGCTCTTTGCTCCCACCTGCCAGGGATATGGCCTGTGCAGTGGTGGGGGCAGAGGATGTACCTGCAGTGTGGAATTGCCACTGTCTGTGGACTGTGTTCCTGTTGGGAATAGAATGACATGCTGTTAGTCATCTAGAAGACATGTCTGCGGACTTGCATGACATGACACTCATGAAACATTGTGTGTGTCCCAGAGATACTCAATTAATGCAGTTGGTTTGGTTGGTATCGCTCCAATATGTGCTGCTCCAACTAGGTGGTGGTAGTGCCTGCTGAGGGTGTACACTGTGCATGCATGTGCACATTGCCAGTTGGGCTGCCAAGGTGGCTTAGTGTGGGTGCTGTGGGGGTTCACTTTCCGACAATGACTATCTTGGCGCACATGGGTGCTTCTCATGTGCACTTGTAGACCTGAATCTCCATCTGGATGCTTCTTACCCCTCCTCAGGGCTCTTTCCCAATCTCTGGGACTCACTCTCTTTCTGTTCTACCCTCTGGCCCGACGCATTCCGCCGGGCACACCCTGGATGTTCTCATCTTCTCTGACATCCCTCTCAACACTCCTCTCTTTTGGACTGACCACTTTCTTCTCTCTTCCCATCTGACACTCTCTGTCCCCCAGGTGAAGCTGACTCCAGCACTGCCACCCATCCAGCCCATGAAGAGTGTGTCAGTTGAGGATTTTGCCGCTACTTTCTCGCCTCCTCCTATGCCTGCGGCTGACTCACACTCTGACACAGCCCTCTCTAACTTGCATCTCATTATCACTAACACTCTTGATGTCCTTGCCCCTGTCATGAGGACCCACTTGAAGCCCACCTCCAAGTGCAACTCTTGTTATGACTCTGACCTTGCCAACCTCAAACGCAAGTGCCATGTGGCCAAGAGGAAGTGGAGGGCATTAAGCAGATCCTCTGAGAAACTGGCCTGTCGCCTGCCCCAAAGGCAATACAGACACTCTGTCCTTTCCAAGAAGAGAGCCTAAATCCAAACCTGCATCTCTGCAGCCTCTAACAACACATGCAAACTCTTCTAACTCTGCATGGAGCTGGCCAATCCTGCTGCAGTCTCCACTCCTACTTTTCCCTCTTAGACCCTCTGCAGGGCACTGGCTTCTCACTTCAGCACTGAAACTCAGGACATCCTGTCCTCTCGCTTCTCTTCGTCTCCCTCTACCTTTCTCGGCCACTCTCCGGCTGCCTCTCTCTCTCCTCCTCTGTTCTCCTCTTTCCCTGTTTTCACTCCTGATGATGTTTCCAGATAAGTCCGATCTATGAAAATATCATCCAAACAGGTGCTCCCCTGCTCCTACAGAACCATCAAGTACCCCATCGACACCCGTTCTCCAGCCTTGGCTGATTTCTGCAATCACTCCTTTGCCACTGGAATCTTCCCCTCACCCTAAAGCACTCCCTTGTGCACCCTCTCCTGCAAAAGCCTTCTGCCGACCCTTCCTCTCTGGTAAACTACCGCCCGATCTCTTTCACTCCTTTCCTCCTGAAAAAGTTGGCCATCTCCCAGCCTACTCTCCATACTGAATCTATTGGTTGTCTCAATGACCATCAGTCAGGCTTTAGAGCAGCCAGAAGCAAAGAAACTGCTCTCCTGAACATTCGCGAAGACTGCTCTCAAATCTCGACTCTAGCCTTCCTTCTGTCCTCATCCTCCTTGATATTTCCTCTGCTTTCGACACGGTCAACCACACCATCCTGATCAACCGTCTCTGTGACAAACTGGGCATTGTGGTCCAGGCCCTAGTCTGGTTGACCTCCTTCCTCTCTGATTGACCCTCTCAGGCCCAACTGCTTTCTCTCTCTCCCCTGCTGATGTTCCTGCCTGCTAAAATAACTGGCTCCTGGCCTCCTTCTAAACCTTATGGGAGCCAGGCTCCTTCACGACCAGTAGCCCCAGGCACTGTCTCTGGGCCTACCTTGCACTAGGGACTGTATCTGCAACCCTAAAGTCCACTGCCTCCTTGAGCTTACTTAGAACCAGCCACCCAAGCTGCACTTACTTGAGCTTTGCTTATTCTACTCTCCCTTTCCCTCCCCCTGGCACTTCCCTTCTCCCTTGCACTTGCACGAGCTGAATGTCACAAGGCCTAGTAGGATTGTTTGTTTTGGTCCCCTTTGTCTTCCCCTTCGATGCCTTGTCACTCTAGAAACACTTGTGTATAGGCGTGTTATAAATGACTTATTTCATGTCATATCATATTCCTGCTCCGGGATCCGCACTCCTTAACCCCTCTATGCCCTCCATGTGGAGGATGGAGCAGGCTGTCTCCTCCCAGGGCGTGAGGTGGAGTGGTTCAAGCGTTCCTCCTCCTGTGCCAGTGCTCTCCATCCTGCTTCTGGCTATGAGTCTGTGGACCCTCACCTTTAGGTTGTCCTCTGCACCACCACTGCATCTGCCAATGCAGTTAGCTCTGCTTCTGTGAATTTTGGCTTCTGGAGCGAGAGGTCTGGTATACCGACCGTTTCTGTTTTATATGTTGCCACATCTATGGGGACTGGATGACAGCAAGAAATGGGTGATTCTGGGGGGATTGATTTTTTTAAAATGCCGCCACCGAGCTTCCTGTTCCGGCGATGATGCTATTTCCGCCGCCGATAATACTGGCCAGTATAGTGCAAGTAACAGTATAACTAACATGATTTTGGCAGTATTACCGGGTGATGGCCGTTGCATTCGCTAATACCGCCAGCTGGGTGTGCTGCGGCTGTGGGGAAGGGCGGATGCCTGATGAGTTCGTAGGGCGGAATTACCACCATATTACCGGGATTCTCGTAATGACCCGTAGTGTGCGCTCAGTCCCTTCCTCAATATTTGTATCACTTTAAGCGTGGGAAAATCAAAGATGGAGTAATGTGCTCTGTCATTTATGCAATGGCTGCTTGGCATACACTTTCTTCTTTTCTGCGGCTCTCCCTCATGCTTCACCCTAGCTGCCGCCCCTACATTTTGTTGCTAATAGCCTTATTGCCCACAGCTGCGTGCAATAAAAAATCCTATCTGCTTCCTCAGCATGGAACTGCTTCCAGGCAAATAAGAGCTTCTATTGCCCTCAGCTGCAGCCCAAAACTTATGGGAAATTAAGTTTCTGTGATTATCATGAGAGATATGCACATCTGACAGGGAGCGTCATTGCAGACACAATTGAAGGGACAGGCACAGTTTCCGGCTGCCTGCATTACTACAAAATCACAGTTTTATGTCACCCGCATGACTTCAAAAGTGAGTGCGGCTAATGACAGCTAGAATGCTGAAGTGTGGAAAGTTTAGGAACAATGAACTGCTGGCGATTTCATGAACTGCTGAACTTTAGGAACAATGAACGTAGAACTTTGGCAGAACTAGAGCGTGAAGAGCCATATGACAGGGGTAAGTATTGCAGACTACTTAAAATAAAATCTGAAAAAGCTATATTTTATTCTTGTTACATTCTACACCATGAAACCTACTCACATGCCATTCTTCAGATTTGTAGCATGTTGGGAAGTATGCTGAACATGTTGAACTGCCCCACACACATAGCCAAGAATTGGAAACCACTTAAAAAATAAAAATTAGAAAAAATTATATTTTATACTTTTTAAATTGTCTACAACATAGAACTTACTAACATGTCACATTTCCGGTCTGTAGCATGTTGGGAAGTATGCTGAACATTTTGAACAGGCACACACACATATCCACACATTTCCCTTTTATATATAGAGAGATTAATGTCACAATTTTACTTCACTACCAAAACTCCAAAACATGTTTTGCTACTAACGCAATTTGCTATTAGCCTTCTAGAGCTCTGGAGGGTCATTATCGCCTGGGAAAATGACCGCAACCAAGTTATGTCCCAATGGTACAAGACAATGGGCCTCATTACAAGGCTGCTGGTCCGGAAAAACGGTACCG